>NW_018021957.1:0-2115 GCF_002006095.1 Pseudomyrmex gracilis
ATTGCAACGTATTTTTCCCAAGCGAGAGTTTTCTCGCTTTGTAATCCGGCTTGGCATTGTGCTTCTTCATAAAGTCATTTCCTAAAATGCCCTGATAACTAACCGGAAAATTGTCTCTCACAACATAAACTGGATGCTTAACTCTTTTGTCTTTTAGCTGTATGGTTGCTGTGATTTTCCCTATGACGCTTGCTTGATGCCCTGTAACGCCTGTTAATTTCATGCTCGTCTTCTCGGCTGGCGTTTTCTCTTTTAAATATTTCTTCTTAATCACTGACACTATGGCTCCAGTGTCATAAAGCAATTCTACTTCACCTTTCTTCGCTTCTTTCATCGGTACAGTGACTAAGTCCAAAACTGCTTGCGCAGCATTTAGCTCGGCTACTTGTAGCTCTGCTCCTGACACGGATTTTTTCTTTTCTTTTCCGTTGTCGTCTTCGTCACTCGATGACTTGCTATTGTCACTTCGGCTTTTCTTTTTCCTATCTTTTGCCGCACATATGGCTTTTACAGCTCCTTTTTTATTTTTCCTGCCTTTCAATGACCAGCAATTTTCTTTGATATGCCTTGCCTTTTTACAATAACGGCACGTTTTGTCTACAGCATTTACTTTTCCACCGCTTGGTTTAGGCAATGCCATTCTGTTTGATCGGCACTCTCTTCCGTAGTGTCCGATCTTTCCGCATTTGTAGCACGCATTTTTCTCATAATTTTTTCCCATCTTTTGCTTTGTTGCAAAATTTCCACTGTGGCTGCTTTGTGGCACCGCCACCTTCTCCTCAGAGCTTGCTGCGTTTATTGCTTCTTGCAACGTTCCATAGTTGCGTGACCTTATTATCAACCTGACGTCACTTCTTAAACCTATTTGGAACTGTTGCAATGTTTGCCCTTTAATAGTGTTCATAATTGTACGTTTCTCTTCCATGGTGTGCCCTTTGCCTTCCACCATAGACTCGTACAATTCCATGGCCGTTTGATTTACCCTTTGTCCTTAAGCTTGTGCGCTTTCATTACTTTTTTGTCGTAATGTGTTAAACTCTATTTGTAATTGTGTAGTGCTTCGCTTTGCAGAATACGTAGTTTCTATTTCTGCTTTTAACTGTCCAAAATCGCGAATGTCCTTTGTCTCAAAATTTATCGATGGTTGCCCTCTCAGCTTGGTTCGCAATACTGCTTGCCAAAGAGCGGGTTTTTCCGCAGGGTTGACCATTCCCTCTGCGTACTCGCATGCATTTAAAAATTCTCGAATTTGCTCGGATGATTTTCCGGTAAACGTCGGTATCATTCCGACCACGTCCTTTAATTTTAGACTTCCATTATACATCACGGCGCGATTTCTTACGTCGTCAGCTGTTCGCCCGTACGTTACGTCTAGCTGTTCGCTCGGATGTCTGTACACGTATCGCGTCATCGACACGCCCGTCCCGCGCCCATGCGTCTCGCGGAGTTCCGTCACCCGTCGGTCTACCACGTCTATTCGCGAACTTATTTCTAGCGACCGCACTACCTGCTGTAGCATTGCGTCAGTGGGGTTGTTACCTTGCCCACTTGTTCCCGCGGCCCCTCGCCCCGCGGTGCCGCTCGCAGTCAACTCGTTTCGCATCCGTGAAATTTCGCGTTCCACTTCTTTGCAAGCCCGGTTTATATTTTGTTCGTCAATTTCTTGTTCCATACTTTCGTTACTCATTTCGGCCCGCTGTCTTGTGTAAAACAACTCGCTCTTGTATGAAATTAAAGACGACCTCTGAGTACCACTGCCCGGGGTTCCACTGTTCTCAACTCTACCGCGATTTNTTTCACTTTGTAAATGACCGGCTATACTACCGTCTAAATCGAACGAAAATTCTCTTTCTACAATTACATTTGGACTCAAATTCCTATCTTGCCTATTTATTTCCGCGTTTTGATAAAGCGCCGCCGGTGCGGTTCTCGGTTCCCGTACCGGTAATAGACTTCGTAGCGACCGCGCTACCCGCTCTGATTGTACGCCGCGTTGTTGCAAACGCCAGTTACTGAACATATGTTTTCGCTCGCTTTTACAAAATTTATTCGACTTACAGTAGTTGACCCAATTCCGCTTACGAGAGTCGTATCTGCGTGGTGTTGCTGACTCAG
>NW_018021957.1:3155-14393 GCF_002006095.1 Pseudomyrmex gracilis
AGCAGTTCTTCCTAGATCTGCTACCTTTCTGCAACCTGCCCAGGTCATTGAGCAATGACAGTGATATCTCATCACATTGCTCAATGGCCTCACCTTTCTTAACCTTTACTTTACAAAAATTGGCGCACAACAATATATATATATATATATATATATGCCGTCGTTTAATGTTTTTTTAATTGCAGGCCACGTACAAAAATTATTATTATATATATACATATATATATATATATACAGTTTTGTGTATATTTTATTTATTTGCTTTTAAAATTGAATTTAACTTTATTCTTCTTTAAATGTTTTAGTTTAGAACATAAACTTAATGATATAGAACTGTTACCCCGTGGGGTCCTTAGGATGTCGCGAGGAGGGACGTCAAAAAGATATTTGATTTCTTATTGTAGCACCACAGATTTTATTTTGTATAATTACACGTTTCTTTACAACTCGTGTTTACACCTTGATTCACCTTAAATTCCTAACTTCTAAGTTCCCACAAGCGACGCTCTGTTGAGCAGAGCCTTTGGCCGCAACACGTTTTGGGATTATTTCAACAATGCACGGGTAACGCCGGCTTTTATACCTCAGCCAACCAATCGTGATTGGCGGAGGAAAAAACGGACAATATCCGGTGTCCAAAAAGTGCAATGCAGACCACTGCATTTTTTCGGCCGCGCGTGTGACCTTTGGCCAGCGCGTCCGAGGACGTGCTATTACATTTCGCGTAGCGATCGCTGAATGGATCCTCGCGTCGGATTCCAGTAGCCCCGATAACTTTATAACAAGCACTTTAAACTGATCGATAACACAAACGGGAATTATACAAACATATAACTAAACATATAACTAAACATACTGTTTAATCTTACACTAGCACCTTATAACACCTTTTCTTCGTTGGAAAAAGAAAAACTGACAGGGGAAGTTTTTTGTTAACTTTTAACTAGATTAGTGTAGTTGTCATGTGTTCAATGTGGGGTCTCCGATTTGTGTACCCACGGTGGATTCGTGTAGGTCAAAGTTTACTGTCCTTAAACTGTACTCGTCGCGTGTTCTGTGTTTCCTGCGAGATTCGTTTTTTGTTTNTTACTACAAAATACATTACGACTATTACAATTAGCAATAGTAGTAATCCACCGAGGCTTGTGGGGTATACAAAATACGGTTGTTTGTAGAACTCTCGATCTAGGTTAGTGTTAATTTCTTGTATTTGGTTGTGTATTTCTTGTAACTGTACTTTGCGGAACGTTATGTTTTCTAGTTTTAATTCGTCGGGTTTGTGTTGGTGATTTTGTAACTCGCTATTTTCGTGTGTGACTGTGATGTTAAAACGTGGCAGGTAAGTATTGACTTGTGTATGTTCTACAATTGTTTTTGTACTAACAATGATATCCTTTGTTGAAAACCCACATTGTTTGGACACTTCAACTTCACCGGTCCCCTTCAAGACTTCTGTCTTATCGAGTCGCTTTTCGCACCTGAAAGACACCGTTCGTTTACCGTTGAATACAGCCATACGCGCATCTGACTTAACTCAATCCATATAGTGTGATTTGACGTTATAAACGTCGTTTTACAACTTACATAACCATTTAACTAATGTACATATGCCTGTATTTCGCACGGAGAACTTGGTTGTATCCTATGAAGTGTCATCACGTTGTCGCAGACGTACTGACTCTGAACATTTGTACAACTTGCCAACTGGTCGTTTGACAGTAACACATACATTTGTCGATTGCTGTCCACTGCGATGAGTGTGTTCCGAACGTTTGCTACCGCAAACACGTCACCACGCACGTGCACCGGCAAGGGTATCACGTTATAAACATCATGTACTACGGAGCATACCAACGGTACGTGAAGCACCACGAAAACATTCGACTCCTTGCAGTACACAGCAACCGTCACAAACCGTTTTATCTTTACCCAACTATTTAAACTAATTTCAAACGGGAAGTGTAATTTATTTGTTAGACGGTTATTTGTTTCATGCATACTTTGTATTATTTGTTCGACAGGAATTAACTCCAGTTGTTCTAATTTGTTCGACGTTCTTGTTACAAGTTTTATTACGTCTTTCAAGTCAGTTTCCAACTCGTGTAGTATATTGGTTACAGAAAACAGATACTCGTTTAATAAATTTTCTTTTGTTTGTTTATTTACAGAACCTATGATTTGTGACACCAATTTGGCTAGTAGATTTTCGTTATTTTGAATTACGCTTTCCATTCTACCGAGATGGGCTACTGTCGCGTTTAGTATTTTTAGATGGTTTCTAATCGCATGTTCCTCTGCTACTTGTCTATTTTTTAACAAGCTAATGTGTTCGGAGATAGCTTTTTCGTCCTCCGCATCCATGGTACCGAACAATTGCTTTGCTATTGAACCGATTCCATTGACCAGTCTCCTGCGTTTACGTGTTGAGAGTCCTACGATGACTCTTTGATTCTTTTAAAAATTTTACTTATTTCTTGTTCTTTATTTAGTAGTTTTGTATATACTTCCTGACAACTTACTTTATTACTGTCGTGGACATCGCTATCCGAGCACATTTTGCTTGTTATTTTTAANGTATTATTTACTAGTGTAATTCGTTTTTTGATTGCCGATATATCTATTCTAATAACTAATTTTCATTTTTCGTCTGTTCTGAACAACGTTCCTTGCTTTTCGTAGTAGAGTCCAGGATTGTTTTGGAATCTTGTTATCTTATACTCGGACGGCTCGACTTTGCCATTTACTTTTTGAGTGAAAACCAATGTGTGAGTTACCAGTAAGGTTCTAGAAAACAAGAGAATACTTCATTGTTTTAATGTTGCATTTNACTTACTCTAGTTGGACTCAGAGTGCTTCTCTTTTTTNTANGTGTCGGCTGTTTTTTATCTGTAANCTTAGTCTTCNTATCTNTTTCTGCGTACGTNAGAAGTCTGATGATGGTCATGGTAACTTTTAAAGTTGCGTCTTGTCAGTCGCGTTTTGTCCGCTGGTTAGTACCTTTTAATTTGAGACATAACCAAAAAAGGAGAAAAAAAAATGGATCCGCCGGCCGTGAACCCCCCTCCGCCGTGTGCACTGTGTGTCATGTTGAAGCTTCCTGGCCGTGGGCGTGTGATTGGTGTTGCGATCACGTGCCAATCATCTTCATCGTGTCCAACGAATCGTGTTTTATTTGTTGGGTGGCGGCTATTCGAGCGGTACAATTTATCAGTGAACATCCCGGTCACCTCGACCGCCCTCTTCGGCTCACCGACGGTCCTGGCGCAACTATTTACCAGGCCGTCGAGGGCCCCAGGTGCTCCTTTTGTGAGCTAACCTGCCGCCCGGTGGCATGTCGTGGGTGTATTCGTCGCCAGTTCGTCGACGACCTGTTGTCCGCTACGGAGGAGTGCGGGGTGTGTCGGTCCGTTGTGATAGATTGGATTGCGGTCACCGCGCACCACCCCCCCCACCGTGACGCGAACGAGACCCCCCAGAGGAGCCCTGCTTAGGCGTACTCCGATGAGACCAACCGGTAAGTTTTTTTAAAAAAATTAACTATCTATGTAATGTTTCAATCTATTTGCATGCACCTGTACTGCGCGTCTTCCCTTTTTTACGACGTACGTCACGTCGGAAATTTTTTCAATTACTACATACGGTCCGATCCATAACGCTTTTACGATCTTCCTCGTCTTATCGTTTCATCAAACAGGAGAACTTTGTCTCCTACTTTGAATTTCACCTCGTTTACTTGTTTGTCGTATTGTTTTTTCGCTTCTTTTCGTGTTTTAAATTTTCTCTGGCTATTTTGTTGGCAGCACGTATTCTTTCTTTTAACTCGTGAGCGTAGTCTTCTATGTTATAACTTTTTGCGGGTGGTTTTGACAATGTTGTCGGGAGTTCGGCTTGTTTCCCGTATACTAGTTCAAACGGTGTGAACCCCGTCGCGGTATGTGGTGGTGTTATACGCGAACATGGCGTAGGGTACCCATTCGTCCCAGTCAGTCTGTTCGTAACTGACAAAATGTCGAATATACTCGATTAACGTTTGATGCAATCTCTCAAGAGCCCCGTTGCTCTGTGGATGATACGCGGTTGTTTGTACCTTGTTGATTTTCAATAACTTGCATGTATTTTTAAATACATCGCCCACGAAGTTCGTACCCTGATCAGTGAAAATTACTTCCGGGATTCCGTATTCGCAAATTATCTTTATCGCGAATTTTTTTGCTACGGTGTTCGCCTCTTGATTTGCTATCGGGATAGCCTTGCTAAATTTTGTTAAATTATCCTGAAATGTTAATAGATATTTATTTCCGTTGTTCGAAATCGGTAACGGTCCCACTATATCCAGCGCGCATTTTTCGAACGGTTTACGTGGTGTGTCTGTTATTACTAGCGGCATTTTAATTTTACGTGTTAATTTGTTTCTTTGGCAAAATGTACATTTTTTTATATAATTCTTCACGTCTTTAGTTAAGTTTGGCCAATTGTGAAGTAATTTGATTCGTTTCACTGTCCGTTCAATGCCCTGGTGACCACCGACCGGTGTGTCATGGTATTCATATAATATTGTTCGTTTCTCTTCTTCTGTGTATTCTCTTTCTTTCTTGTCTGTGAGTTCTTCTGCTTTATCGTTGATTGCANTTCTTTCTCTCTTATTTGCACTTGCGTTGTCTGTTATCTTTCTTGCTTTCGCGCTTTCTTCTGTCTCACTTGCGCTCGTGTCTTTTTTTGTCTCACTCTCGCTTGCGCTTGCATTAACTTCCGTTTTGCTCGCGCTCGAGTGTTCTTCTGTCTCGCTTGCGTTTGCGCTTTTCTCTGTTGCGCTCGCGTTCGCGCTTCTCTTCGTCGTTCTTGTTCTTTCGTCGTTTTTTCTCTTGCTCTTCTTCTAACCGTGTGTAATGCGTTTACGTGCTCTGTTTCGTCTACCGGGTGTCGGCTTAACGCATCGGCGTTTGCGTTTGCTTTCCCTTTCTTGTGTACGATTTTGTAGTCGTATTCTTCTAGCTTTAATCTCCAGCGTATTAATCTCGAGCCGGGGTCTTTAACGTTAAATAGCCATACAAGAGCCTTGTGGTCTGTTATTATTTTAAACTTTGTATCATATAAGTACGGTCAAAAGTGATTAACAGCCCATACTATTGCTAACAATTCCTTTTCAGTTGTATTATAATTTCGTTCCGCCTTGTTTAGCACGCGACTCGCGTACGCGATGGGCTTATCTTCCCCCGCGTCGCCCTGCAATAAGACCGCTCCGACCGCGTAACCTGACGCGTCTGTCGTGACGATGAACTCGCGGTTGAAATCGGGATACACTAATATAGGTGCCGTAATCAATTTTTCCTTTAAAATTTCGAACGCTTTTTGCTGTTCTGCGCCCCACGCGAACTTTGCTTCCTTACGCGTTAATTATGTCAATGGTTTCGCTATTTTTGAAAATTTATCAATAACTTTGCGGTAATATCCGGCCAAACCAATAAATGCTTGCGCGTCTTTTAACTTTATTGGTAATGGAATATTTTTTACCGCGTCTATCTTGGACGGGTCGAGCAGAATGCCGTTTTCCGTTATGATATGCCCTAAATACGTGACTTCTTTTCTTAGAAATTCGCATTTATCGGGTTGTAACTTTAACTTATTTTTTCTCAATCGTTTTAATACTTCTTTTAACCGGCTATTGTGTTCTTTTAAATGTGTCCCGTAGATCACGATGTCGTCTAAGTACACAAAGCATTTAACACCTTGCATCCCTACCAGTACCGTGTTCATTAATCTTTGGAACGTGGCGGGTGCATTTTTTAATCCGAATGGCATTTGGTTATATTCGAAGTGCCCATACGACGTAGAAAACGCCGGTTTTTGCTTATCCTCCTCGGCCATAGGTATCTGATGATACCCCGAGGCAAGATCTAGTGTAGAAAAATATTTCGCATTTCCTAGCTGATCTAGTATATCAGTTATATTAGGAAGTGGGAATGAGTCTCCTACAGTGACGTCAGTCAGTTTTCGGAAATCGATTACGACGCGTAACTTTCGTACTCCGGACGTCTAGTTTTTTTGGTACTACTAATAGTGGCGTGTTCCACTGACTCGTGCTATGTCTAATTAAACCGTTTTCTAACATTTCATTTATCTGTTTATCTACCTCTTGCTTGTGTTTGTCAGCCAGTCTGTATGGTTGTACGTTTATCGGTCTGCAGTCCGTTTTCGTCGGTATGTAATGCGATACCGCGTTGGTGCAGGTCAGTGTCTCTCCCTGGAGATGAAATACGTCGCTATATTCCTCGCAAATTTCTTTTAAACTTTTTTCTTCTTCTTGATTTAAGTGTTGCATGCGTAAGGAGGTTTTCACTATTTCTTGTCGCTCTATTTCTGACTTTTCTATCTCTATTTTGGCGACCTGTGCCTTCGCTTTTTGCGTATCTAACTGCAATTTGTCTAGCGTTACATGTGGCATTTGCATCTTCACTTCTCGTTCCGTAATGTTTATCACACTCACGGGGCACACATTGTTCTCAGGTTGCAGTAAGCAACTCCCGATAAAGATTCCCGGCTGTTCCTCTTTTGCTTGCACGACACCCACGTGATTCACGTTTGTAAATGCCCGTATTATTGTCTCGCACCGCGGCGGTAACGTTATCGCGTGATATGGATACAAGACCATTGAGTCTTTTCCAATTATTATTTTTCCTTTTTTATGACACGGTATCGCGTGATATATTTTAAGAAAATCGTTTCTTAGGATTCCCTGGTAATTGATCGGGAAATCGTTTCGCACCACGTAAATCGGATGTGTTAATTTGTTATTTTTTAACTAAATTGTTGCGTTAAACTTTCCTCTTACGCGCGCGGTATGTCCTGTTACTCCGGTTAGTTTCATTTTTAATTTTTCAACCAAGGTTTTCCCTTTCAAATATTTTACTTTTATTAGTGATATAGTCACACCCGTATCATATAACAATTCGGCTGTGCCCTTTTTTGTTTCGACAATTGGTACGCTCACTAGGTCTAGACTTGCATGGTTCGTGTCTACCGCTGTCACATGAAGCTCTGCTGCTTCTATTGGTTTATTTTTTCTTCTGTGGTCGCATTCTTCATCACTACTTGAAGAATCACGATCTTTGCACGTATTCACTTTGCTTTTATCGTGCTTACCAAACTTTTTCTCTTTTTCTCTTGGCTTCTTTTTGCTTTTATTTTTTCCGTTGAACAACCAGCACTCATCTCTCTTGTGCCCCGTCTTTTTACAGTAATTGCAATAATTTTTCGTAGCATTTAACCGTTGCCCTTCTGGTTTCGGTAAACTGTTTCGGCTTGAGCGACACTCTCGCCCGTAATGCCCTGTTTTTTCGCATTTGTAACAGTTATGGTTTCTGTTAGCATTTCGTGGTTGTGGCGGTACTTTATTTTTGTTTGTCCCCGCGGCCTTTTCTTCCGCGCCTGCTCCCGCTATTGCTTCTTGGAACGTATTGTAATTGCGTGATCTTATTATTAATTTAAGGTCATCTTTTAGCCCGATTTGGAAATGATGCAAGGCTTGTTCCTTGATCGTTTCCAAGATAATTCTCTTTTGTTCATTGGTCCCCGCTTTTCCTTCGATCATGGATTCGTAAAGCTCCATGGCAAGTTGATTTACGCGTTGTCCAAACGTTAGCGCGTTTTCCCCCGTTTTCTGCTTTAGAGAACTGAACTCAATTTGTAGCTCCGTCGTGCCTTTTTTAGCAGAGTATGTTGCTTCTAACTCATTTTTCAGTTGTTTGAAACTGTGAATATCTCGCATTTCAAAGTCCAGCAAGGCCTGTCCCTTTAGTTTGGTACATAGTATTGCTTCCAATAGCGTTCTTTCGTCTACCGGATTNATATTTTTCATCGCGTAAGTACACGCACTTAAAAATTCGCGTAACTGCGTCTGCGTTTTGCCGTCGAATACTGGTATCATCGCGCGCGCCTCTTTCAACAACATGTAATCACTTAAGTGCGCCGTTTGATTTCTCACGTCCGCTGCCGTCCGTCCGTACGTCACGTCCAGCGCGCTATCGCGTTCTCGCGTTACATCGTCGGCCCTTGTGCGACGTCTAAGCGGTTCGTCGTCCTCGAACACCTGTGAGGTACGGCGTCAAACTACTTGCCGCTTCAGACCTCGCACTTCAGTTTGCAATTCTCGGAAGGCCTGCATCAACTCGCGCATAAACAAAGTATTTGAGGAATCATCGGAGTTTCTACCCGCCTCCGTGACCTCGCCCGCGGGTCTGTTCGAGCCCGCTGTTCCTTGGAGGGGTTGTTTACCCCCTAACTCACTACGCATTCGGTCTATCTCTGTGTCCACGTCAACTTGTGTCTGATGTACTCTTTCAAGCCGTTCGTCCAACGAGTCGTTTGGTGCGTGAGCCATTTCCGTATATATTTCCTTCGGATCGAATACACTACTATCGTATGAGGTTAATGAAAATTCTCCGCGTTCGGACACGTCACTCGGAGTCCGGCTAATGTAAGGCCTCCGTCTTCTCGGTTCAGAGCTTACTTGAGAAAGTAAACTCTCGTCTACATCNAATGTAAACTCGCGGTCTACCGTAATTTTCTCTTGTAATTTGTTCTCATTTGTGCTACCGCTTCCGCTATTAAATTCAAGAGCCAAATTTCGTCGAACTTGACCGGACCTCTCGATACTGCGAGGTTCTCTATTCTGACACGGATCGCTCTATGTTTCCCTAGTTTTTAATGTTGTAACGTTCGCTTTGCCGGTTCCGAATGTAGCCACAATTTATTTTGCGTTTCGCCCGGTACGTTGAAACTAGGCAAATCTAATCGAAATCCGCTAATGTTAATCGGCGTTAACTCGTCCGCTATTTCCCGGTTTTCGCACATAAAAAAAAAGAATTTTCTGACTTACATTAGTAGCCGCATCTCGCCTTACGCTTGTGTTCGTATCAGTGTCGCTGACTGTCTCTGCCGCCGCTGACGCGCTGCTTCCTCGCCGCCCTGCTTCACTCGGCTGCTCGTTCTCCGTCGGTCGTTCGCTCCTTGTCGGCCGCTTGCTCCCCGTCGGCCGCTCGCTCTCCGTTGATCGCTCGTTCTCCGTCGCTAGCACGTTCTCCGTTGGTCGCTCGATCTCCGTCGCTTGCACGTTCTCCGTTGGTCGCTCGATCTCCGTCGCTCGCACGTTCTCCGTTGGTTGCTCGTTCTCCGTCGGCCGCCCGCTCTTGCTTGCTTGCCGCTCGGTTCGTTTCTTGCTGGCTGCGTTCAGCTAAACTCAACGTTCTGGATCCTACCAAGGTCCTGCTTCTTGAGACCGATCCTTCTGGTTCTCCGTGACTCCCGTTGCTTTTTAATTATTTTTTACAGGCACTTGGTTTGTGCGGTGTCGTTTTCTTCAGCCGCTCGGGCTTATCGCTGAGTCAAAGTTATTTCGCTCTCGCTCAGTTACTCCCGAGTGCCTACCTTGTGTGCTCCTCTCTTTTCTTGTGTTGTCTTACGACTTCTATCGCTGTCCGTAGTTAAGATAGATCAGTTAGCTTACAGCTTATTTAATTTTTCTTGAGAATCGTCCGTTCCCTTTTTACTTCTATTCTTCTTACTAACAGAAAAAAATTTCTTTCTTTCTGTTGCAGATGGCAAGAATTTCTTCTCGGCGTTTCCAATGCAGCATCCCACCGCTGCCACCAATTTTTGTTACCCCGTGAGGTCCTTAGGATGCCGCGAGGAGGGACGTCAAAAAGATATCTGATTTCTTATTGTAGCACCACAGATTTTATTTTGTATAATTACACGTTTCTTTACAACTCGTGTTTACACCTTGATTCACCTTAAATTCTTAACTTCTAAGTTCTCACAAGCGACGCTTTGTCGAGCAGAGCCTTCGGCCGCAACACGTTTTGGGATTATTTCAACAAAGCACGGGTGACGCCGGCTTTTATACCTCAGCCAATCAATCGTGATTGGCGGAGGAAAAACCGGACGATATCCGGTGTCCGAAAAGTGCAATGCAGACCACTGTATTTTTTCGGCCGCACGTGCGACCTTTGGCCATCGCGTCCTCGGACGCGCTATCACATTTCGCGTAGCGATCGCTGACTGGATCCTTGCGTCGGATTCCAGTAGCCCCAATAACCTTATAACAAGCACTTTAAACTGATCGATAACACAAACCGGAATTACACAAACATATAACTAAACATATAACTAAACATACTGTTTAATCTTACACTAGCACCTTACAACAGAACTTTTACATTGTAACGGAGCCGCCGTGTAACGCGCGGCTTGCCCGGCCTTCCGCCTGCCGGACAGCTCGGTCAGACCAGGATTCGGGTGAGGAGAAGGAAGAGATTGCGACACGTTCGGTTAATGCTGTAGTGTAGTAAATTTATATTTTAAGTAATGATGTGTATGTACAGTGTCTGGTGACGCAAGGAGTATTATACCCTTACAAACTGGCGGTTCGCGGCTGTAATTGGCGCGCGCAAGATATCGCGGATTGGATTCAGCCGGCGCAATAACTGGTCGGATCGGTATCTTATGTACTAGAGAGGGGGGCGCGAATATGTACAGTACGGAGCACCATATCGTGCGCCGTAAGGAGAAGTAGTTCTTCTCCGGCTGCCTCCTATTAGCACGCGCCAGCGGCCCGAGATTTAATCCATATGTACCGGCACGGTTACCGATAATACCGACAGCCATATGTTACCATAAAATTATCGCGAACATTAAAAAGAGTAATTGCATTGAAAGTGACTTTAATAATTTATATCATATTTATTTATTTAATTATTAGCTTTTACGTGATATAAGAAACTTACTTACGGTATGTGTAAAAAAGTAAAATATATTTAATTAAGAAAGTAAAAAACTATGACAACAGATAAATGTCATAGTGAATCAATTATTAAAAAATTAAGAATAAAAAATAACATATTATAATAGATTTGTGTATAATTAGCGTTAAACTGTCTTTAAAACATCAAAAATAAAAACTAGTAAGGCAATATTATAATAGTTATGTTTATATATAAATATATACATATATAATTGTATATGTATTTAAAAATTTAACAAAATAATGATAATAACAAATAATGTGTGTGTGTGTGTGTGTGTGTATGAAAAGGTAAGAAGGATAACACAAAAATTATTTTATATAAATTTTGAAGCAGTTACGCGAGATTTTATTTTATAGGTTTGCGCTCAGAAATGTTCTTCTGTAAAATATATATTTATAGTTCTGACAAGAACCGTTTAATGTGACTCTGTAAAATA
>NW_018021957.1:15517-22819 GCF_002006095.1 Pseudomyrmex gracilis
AAGTTTCTTATATCACGTAAAAGCTAATAATTAAATAAATAAATATGATATAAATTATTAAAGTCACTTTCAATGCAATTACTCTTTTTAATGTTTGCGATAATTTTATGGTAACATATGGCTGTCGGTATTATTGGTAACCGCGTCGGTATGTATTATCGGTAACCGTGCCGGTACATATGGATTAAATCTCGGGCCGCTGGCGCGTGCTAGTAGGAGGCAGCCGGAGGAGAACTACTTCTCCTCATGGCGCACGATATGGTGCTCCGCACTGTACAACGAGGAGTTTCTTGACGGCTACGGGAACGCAGGTACGCGTATCGGCGGGGAATGTCGGTTGCGCGGTGCGCGAATGCGGAGGGTCGCGGCACGACGTGGTGCGCACGGTCGGCGGGTCGGTTTGTTACCTAGTAGCGAGAGATGTCCTGGTGAGCCGTGAAAACGGCTATCGGTGAGCCGTGAGAACGGCTATCGGGACGGTCGGTGTGCCTGGGGCAATGCCCTGGGCACGGTCGGTACGGGATCCTTCCGAGTCAACACCTCGGAGAGGCAGGATCGGTTACCTCGAGTCAACTCCTCGGGGGGAAGTCGGTCAGGATTCCTCCCGAGTCAACACCTTGGGAGGGAGGATTGGTCTATCCGAGTCAACACCTCGGGGGAATCGTCGGTGAGTTCGAGTCAGCTCCTCGAGCGAGCGGTCTGGGGCTCGGGTGTCCTCCCGAGTTAACATCTCGGGAGGAAGGATCGGTTATTCCGAGTCAACACCTCGAAGATCGGAGCAGGTATTTTCCGAGTCAGCACCTCGGAGGGGGTTGTCGGTTCCGAGTCAGCACCTCGGAGACCTAGGAATGCTTCCGAGTCAACACCTCGGAGAGCGGGATAGGAAAGAAATGATGCTCTGAGCCGGTTTTGCCTACCTTATATACGCGGCGGCGGCCCAAGCGCAATCCGGGGAGCAACATGCGATGCGTGCAGGCCCGTTGATGGGGTTCTGCGCCGTCGCGGCGCTGCTTACGGTCGCGGTGCGTTCGGTTTCCCAAGGCGTACGGGCGCGTTTTTATGATTCGCGGCGAGTGCAATCGATGCAGCACTTTTAGCGTAGCGGAAACTAATGCTAATAATTAACAGATGTCTTGATGATGTGAACGATTTATTTTGGTACTAAAAATAATATAAACTCTTAATAATAATAATAGTAATAATAAAAGAAAAAGAAATATATATAGTGACGGGTTACCCCATTACAACATGTATTAACAGATGAGGACTTAAAATAATTAATTCCTGTTATTAGAGATAGGAAAAAATTTCAAATAGCTTTGAAAACAAACTATTGCAAAAGATACAACATTGCCTTTGCCAACTTTTGATACAATGACATTGTCATCTAATACAATGATGACTTCACAAAAGAGTGAAACTATATCAGACACAGAAGATCCTCCAGCAAAAAAGTAAAAATCTACTTTGTCTGTATTCTCATCAGATCAATCTGATGTTGCATCAACATCATCGAGCATTTTATATAGTGAATAGAAGCATCACATAGTGATTATGAAAATAAAATAGCTGATATTGCATTGAGCGTACATAATGCATTAAATTTTGATTTAAAAAATCTTTTGAACAACCATATGTTAGGAAGAGCTATATTATTAAAATTTAACAAATCATTGCGTTGATAATACGGATCGTAATCACTTAAGTGATATTATTATATGTCACTTTTTAAATCAAGGAATACGATTAAATAATACAACAACAAGCATTCTAGCTGACAAAATAGTTGAAAGTTTTACTGGAGAAAAAAAATCTACGTATTACGTCAGCCCTATTGGAAAAAAGAAATCACGTTACAACAGGCCAGAACTTGCTAGAGGTAAATTAATTGATAAGCACAGAAATAAACTAACAATTTTAAGAAAAACTTTAGCAAGTACAAGCAACCAACTATCTAGAGGCTAAAAAGAAACTCAACGTAAGGGCAAAATTATATGTGGTAATTTTATATTATAAAAAAAGTACGTATTTTTTGCAATATTACATTAGTAGCATTTACAGATGTATCCACAGAAGCTCAGGATAGTCAAATATGGCTCAAATATAATAGTGAACCCAAAGATGAAGTATTCTATCATTGGAAGATATAGTTCTCTATTAGAAAAATTGCACAATTATCAGTAACTGAGTTTTTGGAGGAATGGCCTATTTTAAGAACTCAAGTTGCAAGTGATTTGGTAAGTTTACATTATTATCTTAAAATACAAACTTCTTAGAATGATTTAATTTTTGTAACAAATGTTTTAAAAACTTTAAACAGGAACATTTATTGGTTTCTAATATTATTTCACTTAAGAAATACAAACAGTAATTGTAATTATACTAATAAACTAATATATATTTTTCATCGCTAATAAAAAAAGTATTAATTCTTTATTTTTTTTGTTTAGTTTTTTATCAATTGATACATATAAAAGAGTTATATCTTCAAGTTTGTATGTGCGCTTAAAAATAAAAATAAAAATTAAACAAAAAGAAGATAAAATAAATTATCATAATTTATATATTAACAGATTATTTATATATTTTTTCAGAGTAATTTTGATTTTGAACAAAACTTTAGTTGTCAAAAGGAACATTTTGATCTAAGCCAAAACTTTGAGACTTTTTTTAATAATGTATACGATGAACGGAGAACGCTTCTGAAACCATCTGATGTATCATTATTTAATTTACTTGAAGATGAGATAACAACAGGTAAGAATAAGTACTGCATTATAAGTATTAAATATAATGTTTTCTTAGTACGGAAGTAGTTCATATATATTATTGTGTAGTAAAATTAAGATACCGAACTATTTTGATTTAGATGTGTAATTTGAAAAACAAATTAATTTACTGTTTAACCTTGACGAGTTAAGAGATTTTATTATTTTGTAAAATAAACATCTTATATTTATCTTATTTTTAAAATTTTCTATATTATTATATAGAATTCTATATTATTATATATAATATTATTGACAATTACATTTGCAATAAAGTTTATTTTATATGCTGATTCGAAGACTGCAATACGTCTATTCTTATTATCTTCTTTGGTGCCTCTTCGTAGTAGAGCAAGGACAGGAAAAATTTACTGGAAACATCAATATCAGAAGCAAGAGATGGTCTGTTTCTACAAGTTAACATTTCAGGTGATATTGAAGCTGCTAAACGAGCAAAACTTGATTTCATGTATAAAAAAGGTTTTTAACGGTTTAACCATACATAATAATTATTGGTCCTATTTTAAGTAATGTTCATATTTTTTATGTTGTTATTGATAATAAGAATCATCAAACATCAACAAATTCTTGAAGCAGTAAAATTTTGTTTCCAAGGATATTTTGTTTTGGATATAAAGTATACATCAGAGAGCCAACACTTCTGGTATCTTTTGCAATGGGAAGTATTTAACATTAAGTCTAAAAAAGACATAAAACTTTTCTTTATAAATGACATACTACAATAAAACAATAGTTAAATATGTGTTAAAGATTATTTAATCTTAAATATCTATGTTGATATAATTTTATATATTACGTTTAATCTTCTGTTATACATGAAGAATCACTGAATTGTCATCTGTCTATATCTATGTCATATCTATGACCTAATCTTTATGTACATTTTGTAGAATTTACAAGTTTGAAGATTACAAAACCTGTTTAAAAATGGAATACAAGAATATTCTGATTTGCTTTGAATGTTCTGAAATATTTTCAAGTATTACTATGTTAATACTACATATACGACATTTACATCAGTTTTTACAACATTTTGTGTGTAAGCAAAATGATTGTAATCGTAGTTTTCTTCTTTTAAATGGCTTACAAAACACTTAAGTAAAAATCATGCTGAATGTGAGGTATTTCATCAAGTAAATACAGAACAAATTAAAAGAACTGACTTCCTTAACTTCTCTGGATATCAAAATGTTACTCAAGATACTTCTGTTCAATCTTATGTTGCGTCTAATAATGAAGAAGTTAATACAATGTCTAATAATAAAGAAGTTAATACTTTTCAAATTGTTGAAAATGCTATTGCCTGTTTAATATCAAAGATGTATACTAATACTTCTTTACCTCAAAACATTGTTTAAATTGTAATTGAAGACATAAAAGAGCTATTTCAAACTATAGTTACCTGTATAGAATCAAACTTTAAAAAAAATTTAGTAGATGTATGTGTCTTTAACCTTTAGGCTGCGGGGAAATTTCAGTACAAATTGACCTCTCAGAATATGTAAAATGTATACATAATATCACTGGATATCTCAGATAGAGTCGCTGACCTGACTGCTGGTCCATATATGGACCAGCCCCGCAGACAACGTAAAGTACAATGTAAAAAAATTTATCTCTTTTCTTATGAAGATTCGAGAGAGTATTTCTATGTAATTTCACGCGTTGAATATGAAAAAAATAGTAACCAAATTCTCGCAGACACCCTTGACCTTGAAAATCATCATTTGAAGGTCAAATTTCATTCCTACTATAAGTCAAGTTTTGAGACGGTTTTCGTACGTAGTTCGATGTGCTGAATACGTAAAAAATAATAAAAAATTCCTGTTGATAATCCTGACCTTGAAAATTTCTATTTCAAGGTCAAATATCATTTCTCGTATAAGCCGAGTTTTGAAAAGGCTGTCGTACGGATTTTGATGCGCTGAATACGTAAAAAACAATACAAAAAATCCCGCAGGCACTCTTGTTATGCCAAACGTTGATTTAGAGGTCAAATTTCATTTCTACTACAAACGCAGCAAGTTACTGCCGGGTCTCAAAAAATGTCAAAAAATATTCTGAATTCCTTAGGATATTTTTTTACGGTTTTTCTCACTTTAGCGCGTCAATGACGTTTCAAAGTCATCTCCAACATTCGCTTATGCAAGAAATGAAATGTGACGTAGAGTGTAGCTTTTCAAGGTCAAGGATGCGTCAGTGATTTTTTTCAGTATTTTTTTCGTATTNAGTTCATCAGTTTGCATAGGAAAACACTCTAAAATCTTCGATTCTACTAAAAATAAAATTTGACCTTGAAAATCAGTATTTTAAGGTCAAGAATGTTTTGAGAAATTTTAAAACTATTTGTTATGTATTCAGAACATCAAATTTGATCTAAAAACTTCAAATATTCTATGTCTCTAGAGTGGTCCATATATCGACCACTCCCGCAGCTAAAAGGTTATCGACATATAATACAGTTATCGACATATTTACAAAACTTAATAATATGTTTGATATGTTAGGAACTGAACGTAAGCAAGTAAAATTTCTGGAAAACAATAAGTGCTACATTAAACCAAAGTCTTTTTTTAAAAAAGGTAAAATAAGACCAAGTACACGCGCAACTCGTATTTCTAGAGGAAAAGTATTACTATAAAAATCTTCTCTACAAGATTTATTCTACAAAAGAAATGATATCAAGTTACGCCAAGTAAAATCTTTCAATGTATTATATGTTTATACATTGTTACAAAAATATATAAAATATATAAAACTTTGTAAGTTGTTTATACGTTGTAAAATAGAAACTATTTTAAATCAATAGAAAGTTTAAAATATTGTATGACCACTGCACTTTTTATATAAAGCATTCATTGATGTAAGAAATGACTTTGCCTTGCGTGGAAAATCTTAAACTATGTCGAATTCCACATATAGATTTCGCTTTGTGTGAAAAGTCAAAAACTCATGTAGAATGTTTCAAAATAAAAAATATTTAATGTAAAAAAACTTGGCGCGGCTGCGCCAAAAACTAACAATAAGTACAATAGATTATTGTAAAGGAACATTATTGTTCTTTTACAATAGATCTCAGATACGTTGTATTTTTTTGTAGTTTTTAAGAAACATATTTATCACTTATGTTGTTATATATATTGTGTAAATATATATATATATATTGTAAAAGTCTCAGAATAAGTGCATGTACTTATCCTTACAAGAGTAAAACTGACTTAATTATTTATCTTTTTGTAAAGTATCTTGTTTTGAAAATAAATGACACTTTAAAATTGTATTAAAAAATGGTATTTTTTTCTATATTTTTTTACTGCTTTCTATCTCAAAAAAAAAAAAATACAATTATCAACTTAAAATATAGATAGATAACTTTTTTTTAGCTCTGGCTAATATTTTTATGTTTAGATTCTATGATATTTGTATTCTGAGACACTCACTATGGCAAATATATATAGAAAAATCATATATATTAAGTTTTTCTGCAAAGTTTAACATTTGTTCTATAAACTTAAAAACTCTATGTAAAACAAAACTTGTGTAAAATAATGTATAACTTTTAAGTATAATATAAATATTTATAATGTATATTTGTTTCTTCATTTATCAGTAATATTTTGAAATAATTTGTTTGTAATCTTATTTATAAAGTTTTGTCTGCGATTTATCTAAAAGAAGAGAAAATCTATCAAAAATGTTCTTTTTTGTTAAAATAAAGATTTATTTCCATGTTTTGGCTTTTCAGTGTGTGCTATAATCCAATGTTTTCCTGATGACTGTATGAAAGAAGCATGTAAGAAATAAATCAATTTAAACTCAACTGAAAAATGATACGTTACTAAATTGATTCATATCTTACATGCTTTATGAAGTTGTTAAAAAACGTTGAATTATATAGACGCACGCTGAAAAACCAAGAAATGTCAATAAATCTTTATTTCAGTAAAAAATTTAACATTGTTAAAATAAGCAACAAAATTGTTTAGGTGAGATATCAAAATATTTAAAACAAACAATACAATTGTTATAAGAAAAGAATAAAGTTTTTTGAATCAATTATAACATTGTTTATGTAAAATAATACCACTGTTCAAGTACAATAATAAAGTTGTTCAAGTGCAACAAAAACATGTTTAAATAAAACAACAAAATTCTTTTATTAAATCAATAAAGTGAAGAATTTAAAGGCTCCGAAAGTTAACAACTTTAGAAATATATATCTCAATGGTCAAGAGAGCCTACACCAGGATGTTGTGTGGAAATAAGCGTGTATATATATATATGTATATACATATATATGTTCACATGTAAATTTTACATGTGATTTTTTGAATTGAAATTTCAATTCTAAAAATCATATAGGATGCTTGGTTTGCATCTCATATATGAAAGACCCCGTATACTCCCCGAGATTAAATTAAAATATTGCGAAAAAAACTCCTCAGCCAGGAGTCGAACCTGGAATCTCCGGCTTTCCGGGCCGTCGCCTTCTCTGTTAGGCCACCGAGGCACT
>NW_018021957.1:23068-30461 GCF_002006095.1 Pseudomyrmex gracilis
TTTGTTTGAAAGTCAAACAATCGGAATGTTTGGTTTAAACATTTGGTTGTTTGGACTATCCCAATAAAATAATTTCTTTGGATTTAACAAAATTTGTTAAATCTGAAGAAATCGTTCTCTCTGTGCAGGAGTCCAACCTGGAATCTCCGGCTTTCCGGGTCGTCGCCTTTTTTATTCGGCCACCAAGGCACTTGGAGTTTGTCTCGCAATATTCACGAATATTATCGCAAATAACATCCAGCGAATGGCTCTTATTAAACGTTTTACACATACTTATTGTTTGAAACTCAGAGCCAAAACATTCTCTATTAAATTGTTACTTCACACTGGTGGAAGAAAGCGTTACAAGCGTATCAGATCTTTTTCGATAGAATTACGAATATTGCGAGAAAAACTCCAAATGCCTCGGTGGCCGAATAAGAAAGGCGACGGCCCGGAAAGCCGGAGATTCCATGTTCGACTCCTGGTTGAGGAGTTGTTTTTGCAATATTTTAAAATTAATTACGGGGCTATTCGGGGTCTTTTATATATAAAATGCAAAATTAGCATCCTATATAAATTTTAGAATAGAAAATTTTCCATAAAAAAACTTACGTGTAAGATTTACACGTGAACACGTATATAAGTGTACACATATATACACGAATATTATCGCAAATAACATCTAGCGAATGGCTCTTATTGATCGTTTTACACATACTCATTGTTTGAAACTGAATCAAGTTTGCATAATAATTACATATATTAATATTTGTATAATTATATATATGAAATTTTTTGGGGGGAATGTCCTACACATATTCTGTAAAAATTCGTAGAACGTCTTATGTTAATATCCTGAGAATATTTTTAGGTATAGCATGAGGCGCTCACTTGTTAATCCTCAGAACATCCACGATAGATTTTGGGATTAAAACAGAATGTCTTTAGAATATCCCGTTTTCTATATGGGATGTCCTCTGAATGTCTACAGAACGTCCATGTGCTATCTGGGCAGGTATTGATGGGTGCTAAGAATAAACTAAGAGAAGGTAAAATATTTATCAATCTTGACTTGTCAAGAGAGGATAGAGAAATTCAAAGACTTAGTAGAAAAAAAGCTAAGGAAGAAAGACAGAAAGGAAAAACACGTATAGGATATAAGAAACTGGAATTTGAAGGCAAGAAATTCAGGTGAAATAAAGAGGCTAAGAAGATAGTAGAGATGAAATAGATAGAGAAAAATGTATAAAAAAGAAAAGTGGTAGAGCGATGAGAATGAAAGAAAAGCGGGTAACTGTTTACAATAGGGGAGACCCCTCCGATCGGCTTCTCGTTTTGATACATTGTTAATATGACCTTTCTGAGTACGTTTCTAAAAGTTTTATCCGTCGCTCATTGTTTATAAAAAAGTTATGAACAAAAAAAGTTTCATCAATAAACTATCGTTTTTCGCCACCGTGTACATTTTTTGTGTGTTGTAAACATGTAGACAGGGGGCGCTGCGCCCCCCCTGCACCCCCCCTAAAAAACTTAACCTAACCCTAACCTAAACTCTTCTTTCTGCATTCTCTCTCGCAAGTTTTACTCATTTCTATTGATATTGTAGTAACATAGGTTAACCAGTGTGGAAATTTTGCAAGGAAGAATGCAGAAAGATGAGTTTAGGTTAAGGTTAGGTTAGGTTTTTTAGGGGAGGTGCAGGGGGGCGCGACCCCCCTACCTACACGCTTACAACGAAGAAATGAAAACAAATCGTCAATCAATCTAGTATCAAAAATCAATTCTAGTATCAAAATTATACATTCGGGACAAATACGAACGAAGAAATAAAAACAAAACAGAAAGTTTCGGGATATGCTACATATACACACATTGTTGGCAACATGAACATTACTCATTTCCTTCTGTAATGTACACGGTGTCGAAAAACGATAGTTTATTGATGAAACTTTTTTTGTTCATAACTTTTGTATAAACAATGAGCGACGGATAAAACTTTTAGAAACGTACTCAGGAAGGTCATATTTACAATGTATCAAAACGAGAAGCCGATCGGAGGGATCTCCCCTATTGTAAACATTTACCGGGGAGTTTCGGCTAAGTAGCATGTGTAAGAGAATGACGTGATAAAGAAAGGAAAAGTTATGTTAGGTTTCCATTAGGATGCCAAAGAAAGAAATTATGTTAGTGTAGTAAGTTGTCTAGAATGTTATGTAAGAATATTGTAAGTTATTGTATATATAAAATCTGTGCACAGTTTAGAATTAAGGTTTAGAAAATAAATGTGTAGGTTAAGAGGTATTGTAAACCAAGTTCAACTTCTTGGCTGTACGTTAAAATAAATAAACATATATATGTATTCTTTCGGTATATCTGATACATCGAGCGATAAAATATTACAATGTATATCTCAACTAGTAAATCCCATATTGAAAAAAATTTTGGATAATGTAGATGAGTCAAACATTATTTGTTGGCAAATTATGTCAGTATTTTTTAATTCCTCTGAAATGTATTAAACAAAACATAAACGCTATAAAAAATACAAAAAAGATGATTAAACCACTAGAAAAAAGTTGTGGAGTTTGCGTGGAACAAAAGTTTGAGTTGCAATTAAGAATTTATAAAACAATTCTTTCAACTTGTATATTTACTTATGTGCCAATAATTGAAACCTTAAAATTTTAATTTCAAAATAGTTCCTTTAAAAAAATTATATTTAATTTTTTTAATAAAAAGATCTTACATTGTAGCAAATACAATAATCTGGCAAATGGTGAAATGTATAAAATTAATAAACTTTTCCGTAATTATAAAAAATTGACTTTTCAAATAAAAATAGTTTTTGACGACTTTGAAATATGTAATCCTTTAGGTAATAAAATTTTGTCTCATAAAAGGGGGGATTTTATTTTTCAATATGCAACTTACTTTCTCATTCAAATTCTATAATTTTACGTTATGGAATTCCCCCTTTTTTTGCAACGTGGGAACGATATTCCGGTCCTAAAGATCGTAACTAACTGTAATCTTAGATGTAAACTTCCTGAATGGAGAACGAGGAGCCAGCGGCGATAAACGAATTATAATCAGTTTAGACGCGAGGTATTGCCACGACGAGCCGACGGATTTGATTTCTAACTCGCAGTAGGACAAAGAATAATAAAAATTTTCGAACATCAGCCGAAACGGGTAACTCAAATCAGGCGGGTAGAAATCAAAGATTCTCTTATCTCCGGAAAGGAAGTTGAAATCAAAACCAAGTTAGTAGTTAGTCGTGCAAATTTAAACACGATAGCCGATAGCGAGTTTTAAACAAGAGATAGTAAGCCGATTTGGTCGACGCAGGTGATTGGCGCTCTCGCTTGTGCGGATCCGCGACACAAGATCCGATTTTTAATCTAAGTAATAAAAAAGGATTCAGAATCCAAGTTTGATTGGTAAAACCCAAGTGTCTGGAGGCCAAAGAACCAAGTATAAAAGCTGGAACTCAGAGCCGAAAAGAGAGCAATCTTCCTTTCATTCAGTTAACAGTCTGCTGTATAGTACGTCGCAAATTCTTATTAACCGTGCGATAGTGACAGGTTGTGCCAGTGTCGTGACAAAGGGCAACCGGGTCAGGAGCCAAACCAGCTTGCCTACTCCGCAGTCCTAGACAAGGCGAAAATTTGACTGTCATCGAAGAATTGCAGCAAGTAGTAAGTCGAAATAATAGTAACAATAATTAGTGCGATAAGAAAACCGGTGCTTCCATATTGAACTTTAAATTTTAATTCTCTGTTTCACTTGAGGCGACTATCATCCGGAATATTTAATTGCGTTGAACTGGCATTTCTTATTTCTGCTTTTGTCGGACTAGCGACTCACGACTTTGTGTGTCGTTCCGAGCCGTTGCAGACTTCCGTTTCCGTCAGACTAGCGACTCACGACTTTGCTTGTCGTTTTGAGCCGCTGCTGACTTCCGTTTCCGTCAGACTAGCGACTCACGACTTTGCTTGTCGTTTTGAGCCGCTGCTAACTTTTGTTCTTTTCGGATTAACGACTCACGGTCTTGTGAGTCGTTTCGAGCCGCTGCCGACATTCTTTTCCGGTCCGTCCTCTGTGGTGATAAATAACGTAAGCTGAACCACATTCCGGAAGTTAGTCGTAAAATTATTTGGCGGTAGCTAATGAAATTAAATTACGTTTTAAGTAGAACCCCGGAAGTATCTAAAATCCCGAAAAGCAATCATAATAAGGCGCAACCGCCGCAACCGGGCTCTTCGGCGCAGAGACGCTGCCAGCCGAGACAACCAACAAATCTACGAGAATAATAATAACCCGGAAGAACAAACAAACAGAGATTATCGAAATTTACAGACACATTCGACTCTATACCGGGCTCAATCGTCTCTCCTTTTGCCTCCTATAATACACAGATGAATTAAATAAAAAATGTTAATAGAGTAGCATCTAAGATAAAATTGGCTAAACTTAATTAACCCTTGGACCTCACGTAACCGTTTTCATTCTTGTCATCCTCCGATTGATCGCCAGATTCCCGAGTAATTTAGATTAGCATCTGAAACTCGAAAGAGAACCGACGAGCGAGAAGCCATTGAACAAGCAATAGCGAGAAACACTCGTTGGCTTGTTTACGACACCGAAATCTCGCTCGACTCGCGTACTTGACGCTCATATCTCTCTGGGTCACTGTGCCGGGAGTTGACACGCAAAGTGTCATGTGTCAGTTACGTCACTCCTTAAGGGCCCGACCGTTACCGTAGGCCCAGGACGTAACACTCTATAATTTAAATAATATTTATTTATTAATTTTATGCTTTAGTGAAGATATAAAACATTTTGGTATAAATTCAGTTCTAGAAGTAATAGTGAAAGATTTAAGAAGCTTGGAAACAGAAGGGTTTTATATTGAAGAAGTCGAATATCCAATAAAAGGAACTTTACCAAAAAATATTAAGCCACGACAATTTAGGAAGAGCAATGCTGTATGGCATAGTTGAGTATCCAAGCTAACTATTTTGTAGAATATGTTTGATGCATAAAAATCTTTTGCACTTTACTAAACTAAATTGCAAACAAGAAAATATATATGTATAAATATGGATATACTTCCGAATGACCCCTGCTTCCGATCGATCTGAAATTTTGCACAAAAATAGTGTTCGATGGAACGAACAAAACGCGCGTAGTCTCCACTTCGGCAAATAAAAAACAAATTTAAAAAAAAATAAAAACGATATCGACTACAATCGATTTTAGGTGTATTTCTTATTTAGAACCTCGCTTCTCGTAGAAAGTGTATGCGTGGAAACAGTGCGTTCCGGCCCCCCTACGGGGGAGCTCCACTATTCGAAAATCTAACCTAACCCACACACATACATAGGTTTGGATTGAACCTCGCTTTGCGTTGGAAGTTACTTTCTATATAAAGCAAGGTTCAATCCAAACCTATGTATGTGTCTAAAATCGATTCTATATATGTGGTAAGTTTTTAAAAACTTAAACAATTAAAAAAAGTAAGTTCTTATGTTTATGTTGTAAGTGTGTAAACAGGGGTAGGGCTGCGTAGAGGGGGGCTGCGCAGGGGTGGCTACGCCCCCCTGCGAGAGGAGGGGCTTCGCCCCTCCCCCCGCACTCCCCGGGTAAAAATATAAAAACTAAATTGAGGTTTTTAATTTGTACATTTTTATATTTCTTTTGTGATTTTTATCTTTACAATTATTTTTACGATTTTTATACGATAGACAGTAGATCTTGCCTTCTGCAAAAAATGAATTTGTAACTTTTCGTGCAAAGCATGCACTACTCTCATCACCCGCTACTTTAAAATCNTTTTCAGTGAGTACAACTATCATATATAATATTTTTATTATGTATTATATATGTGTATACATGTTATATAGAATCGATTTTAGTCGATATAAGTTTTATTTTTTTTTTAATTTGTTATTTATTTCTCGAAGTTGGGACTATGGTCGTTTTGTTTGTTCCATCAAACACTATTTTTGTGCAAATTTCAGATTGACCGAAAAAGGAGTCATTCTGAAATACATCTAAAATCGATTTTAGTCGATATCGTTTTTATTTTTTTTTAAATTTGTTTTTTATTTGCCGAAGTGGAGACTACGCGCGTTTTGTTTGTCTCATCGAACACTATTTTTGTGCAAAATTTCAGATCGATTGGGAGCAGGGGTCATTCGGAAGTACACCCGAAAATATTCTTTTGAGAATACCTGAAAGTTTTCAAAATCATATTTAACTTGCAAGTAATTATTCTGATAGCAGTAAATATAGAATTATATTACGTAATATTTTAAATGATTTAAAATTTTTATAATTTGGAATAAATTTATCACTAGATATAATGCATGATTTTCTAGAAGAAATTTGTCAACTTGAACTTGTTTTTAAAATTTTTAATACAAGAAAAATTAGTTTTTCGATAGAAAAAATTAATAATAAAATAAATATCTTCGATTACGGCCTTCAGAATAGAGTTAATAAACCTAGTTCAAATGTATAATCACGTAAACAATCGGGCAATGATTGAGCAATTGCAAGGTGTTGTGCAGAATAATATTAATTGTGTAATATTCAAGACGTTTCGACTTTATTTGTTTAAGTCCTTATCAATCTACAATCAATGTTGAAATTCAGTATAATAATTCAATTACAGTGTATATATCAATTTAAGGAGTTAATTACATTATAAGTTTACTAAACAATTATGACTTTAAGGATCGTTGGAATTCATAACAAGAAATATATGAGGCCTTACGAGCCATTCGCAAGATGTTTTGAGCGGAAACTGTACGTGTATATATATACACACACATGTAACAATTTTCAACTTGTAAATTTATTTTTACAAGTGAGTGTTTTTTTTTAGTTGAAAACTCAATTCTTAAATTCATATGAGATGCTGGATTTGCATCTCACATATGACAGACTCCCCTAACTAATTTTTAAAATTGCAAGAAAAACTCCTCAGCCAGGAGTCAAACCTGGAATCTCATGGCACGGAAAGCTTAGACCATAGATATTCGGCTTTGCAACTAATGTTGATGGTTGGCCGGGCTTAACCCATGAGGGTTTTCTGCTTTCGGCGCTTCGGATTGTCGTAATGGATCTAGTTTTCATCACCAGTGACAATTCGATGCAAAACACCTTTTCTTTTCTTCCGTTGAAACAACAGTTGACACGTCAAAAAACGCTTCCCCGCAAAAACACTTTATTTGGCACAAATTTTGACATATTTAATCAAGAGGCACGGTAGTGCCTCGCGCCAAGTTCACGCGCAACGAAGTTGCGCTCGAACTGAGCGAGCACGCCGTGCCTATTATACGCGAAAATCAGGCATTTTAGTGGAGGGGAGATGTTTAATAAGCAATTATTTAATAACGACTGA
>NW_018021958.1:0-7444 GCF_002006095.1 Pseudomyrmex gracilis
CGCCGTTCAGGCGGCTCCCGCGACACATACACGGTGCCCCTCGCGTAACAATATATATAAAAACACGCTGGGAATCTTTGAGATCTTAATATCAAAAACATTTAACGAAGCAAAAGACAAAAGATGGACAAGCAGCTATAAAACTAGCAAAATGAAAATTTGAAAATCAGATGTCATTTTTGAATGAGTTTTTAAATCATTTTGTAAGTTTTTTTTAGATATACAGAATAAACATTTTGTCTTCATAATTGTTTTTATAGTAAAGGACAGTATAAAGTTTCCATTGATATACTTAATTTGTCTTTGACATTATACACACACACACGCGCGCGTGCACGCACACAAATCAAGAGGAACGGTAGTGCCTCGTGCCAAGTATATGCGCAAACGAAGTGCGCGCGCGCTGCGCGAGGTACACCGTGCCTCTTATTACGCGAGAATAGCCATTTATGCGTTTCGAGATTTTGAGATCTCAGGAACGGCTAAACCGATCGAGGTTAGGTTCTTCGGCCTAGACTCAATCGAGTTAGGTTAGGCTCTTTGGCCTAGACTCAATCAAAAGTTAAGATCGAGGCACAAAAAAAGTATTTCGCGATTTTTTTCCTTTGTGCTTTCCGAACGGAGATATTTTAGTACAAAGTCCGAAATCTCGAAAAACTAGGTTTCAAGATTTTCATCGTCTTGGGACACGGATTTTGTCAGCCACCAGAGTGCGTACGTGTAGAACGTGCTCTTCCTCTTGTCGCCGCCAGGTATCAACATTTCGTGCACAAGTCAAGGTCTATTGTAGCGTTCAATTTGAGAAGAGAAGTTTACTACGTATAGGAAAAGAAAAGAGAAGCAGGCAAATTAGATAAATACGTGGATATGCGTAACTCGGAACGCAGCCATAGTCTCGCGCCAAGTATAGCGGTAAAACTGATAGTAAACATTTTTTGTGTTTTATAATAATACAATATAATACAATTATGTATATATATATATATATATATATATATATAAATAATACAAATATAAAGAAAATTAAAAAATATTATCGAGCGTGCTCTCTCGTTATTACATTTGTTAAATAAAAAATAAAACATATTAAATATAAAATAGATATACTATCTTTTTAGTGGGTTAGTTTTAGTCAACAGCAATGGTGAATAGCAGCAGTGGTGATAGCAGCAAAAAGGATGGCGGCCGAGGTGTGGTTCTTTTAGTGAAGATTAATGTTCCCAAAAATTAGGTTTTATTCCGAAGGTATTTACAGACTATTTACATGGTATACTTGGCTCTGACAAGAGCCGGTTTGTATAATTGGATATGCGGGATTTCTCCGTCGTGTTCTGCGATGCCGTGATCGATCTCGCCTACTGCGGGAGTGAGCTCTCCTGGTGCTGGGCAATCGACGTCTGGAACGGTTTCTCTCTCTATGCTGCCGCTTCTTCTCCGGTTTACGCTGCAGGATGAATTTGCCGGTGATCTCGGTCTGTACTGCTGTGAAGATAGTTTTCCGTGGCGATCGTTTCCATTCACTGTCACTCGACTGCGTGGACTGCTACTTATATACCAGTCGTTCACCCCTCTATGTACGCGAGGTGGGGGAAGTGTCTGCGTCGATTTGTGAATTCTCTGGCGTGGAGGAGAAGGTATTGGAGAGATGAGCGGTGGAAGAATCAGGCTGTCTCTAGGTGACGTGTATCTCCGAACCCTGATGTCCCACTGTGCCAGCAGGGCTCTAGGAGACCGCGTTCGCCGAGGCGAGGGTATGTTGTGAGGTCGGAGTATCCACGGCCGAAATGACTCTTCTATTGGTCCAGTGGATTCCGCTTTCTGATTGGCTGCCTCTGGTTTTGCCACTCCAAATGGTTCCGAGATGAAGATCGCTCCGAGGTGTACCCCTGGGGATCGTGGAGGCGTTGGTCTAGTGATCCGGACCGCTGGAGCGTGGCTGGGTGCTTCGGGATTAATGCTGCTGGTCTTCTGTTTCGGTGCCGCTCACTCTACGGCAATACATATGCGCCGAGCGGGTCTATATATGTAGACGCCGCGGCAATAGGTAACTCCGCGCGACACTCGCGGTCGTGCGCCACGTAGCGGCGGCGCGCGAAACTGCACGTCTTGCCGTACGTTACTTTTATTTTTCTAGTGGTGGTTTTTCTAACCGCCACACTATCCTATGTTAATTCGGTGATTTGAAAGGTCCCAAAAACGCGATTTTACAATAAAGCTTATGAATAACAAATACACACATTTGATTTATTTTGATATTCTACATTTAACGATACATAGTCCTTTTCGCAAATCGCGGGATCTCGAGAACCAGAAGAGATAGNTTAAAACTAATTTTGCAAGTACCTTCAATTGGCTACTCTGCGATTTATGACAAAGAATGAAATTTAACAAATTGAATATTTCAAGAACGGTAAAAGTTAGAGCAAAATGGTGTTTACATCTCAGTTTCTATTGGTTAGTTGCAAAATACCATACGGTAAAAATGTGATGATTTCTATTATTTAAACAATTGATTGTTAATAACTAAAGATAGAAAGTTCGAACTAGGCTGGTATTTTGCAGTTTGTTGCGCTAAGGATTATGGCGCAAACTGTTTTCTTCTATCTCTTTTAGTTTAAAAGTTATTAATTTTGCAACTAATTGATGTTGCGTAGTAACGACTTAAGAGCAATAACTTATCGATCTTTGTGTAAGGTTTAATAGTAAGCTTCAACAGGTTAAGCTTTAACGGTAAACTTTAACACGTAATATGTAAAACATGCATTTTTGGACTGCCGAGATGTTTTTTATTTGACGTCAATCGAGAAAACATGTTCATGCGTAACAAGGATGACCGTAATTTATTCGTTCTACACATTTAAGATTCATTACATTGTCAAAGTAATAGTATTTCTCTTATTTCTGTAATTTTATTGGAATCGTAGTTTTTAGTCGCGAGCATGATGTTTGCGAAAAATTTTATTCTTGATTATGTGGAAAAAGAAAATAGAATAAACATTTAATAAATGTTAAAATTTCTTTAATGTGTAAAGTATGCGTGTATTGTTATTTAAGAGATATTTTTCTTATTTTGACATTTAAGTCTCGAAAAACGACAAGATCACGCGTAGCGAGCATGGACGTGATGTATTTAATTAATTAAAGAATCTTTAGTAGACTCCGAAGTTTCTAAACTAATAAATGTATATTCAGTCATGAGAGCCGTTCGATGGATGTTGTGCGGAAAATATACGTGTATATACATATATATATACGTGTTCACGTGTAAATCTTACACGTGAGTTTTTGAATTGAGATTTCAATTCATAAAAGATAAAGTATTAAATCGCTTGTGTTAAAAACAAGGAATGTAACGTTAAATAAGTTCAATATTGAGCAAAAAAAGATAAAAGTAAAAAATACAATATTTAATTATAATATACATAGTATATATTGCGAAACGTTTCGACATTCACTGATATCCTCTTCAGTAGCGAAATACAGAAAGTATATAAAAGTTGTATGTAAAAGTAATTGTATTATGATAAAACTTCTAAATATTGAAATCTTTGATCTGCACAGAACATTACATGATTTAAAACGAAAAGTATCATGTTTGTTTCATAGACTCTCCAATTTGCTTCCTCAATATATTTGGACCGACTTAATGAAACATCACACAACTTCGTTTTTTTTTATTTACCTGCGTGCAGACAAGAGCAATACCACGGTCGCTATGAATAGATTATATCAAAAAGATGAGGGGTCTTTTGAGTGATGTTAATACCTACAAAATTGTGACGCGTAATCCAGACAAAAAAATAGAATCTGATTTGAATGACTTGTTAAAGTGTTGATATATAATAATGGATATATTGATCAACGAAAACTGAATTCTCTAAGATCTAGTGACAACTTACTACCTAAAGCATACGGCCTTCCTAAAACACACAAAGTGGATACTCCACTCAGAATTATTGTCTCCTCTGTCAATAGCTCTCTTTATACATTTGCCACGTTTTTACATAAAATTGTTTACAATAGCATTTCTGCACCAAGGAGTAATGTCGGTAATAGGTTTATATTATATAAAAAACTTTCTTCTATTGAACTTAACAACTCTGACGTCTTAATGTCACTTGATGTGGTTTCGTTGTTCATGAACGTCCCAATGGACTTAGCTATTACTGACATTAAAAATAGATGGCATCACATTAAAAATAACACCTCGATTCCGCTTGATGAATTCATAATTGCCATTTCGTTTGTCCTCTCCTCTACCTATTTTAGTTTTGACGTTATTTACAGACTTTTTGGACCTCTATGAGTTCATCTTTGTCGTAATTGCGGATATTGTTTTACACGACATCGAAGACAAGGCCTTAAGTCTGTTAAATTTTAAACTTCCTTTCTTTTACCGATATGTTGACGATATCATTTTAGCTGCTCCGCCTGAATTAGTCGACTGTTGTGAAAAGTATTAAAGGTTTTAATTCTTTTCACAACAGACTTCAATTCACTGTGGAATTAGAGGATAACCGTAATATCAATTTTTTAGACCTATTGATTCGCGTCTTTGACAATTTAAAAAAAATTGACTGGCACCAAAAAGAAACTTCTTCTGGAAGGTATCTCTCCTTTCTATCACATCATCCACTGTGTCATAAGAGAAGAACAATCTACAGCTTAGTTGACAGAGCCTTATTATTATCTTATCCTGACTTCCATGAAAAAAACTTAAAATTTTGTATTAATACTTTGTTAAACAATGGTTACTCTTGATTTTATTTTTTATGATTTAACTCTAGAATTAAGAAATTGATTTCGTCAAAGCTAAAATCAAACTATCTTGAGAACGTCCGTACGGAGAACGACAGTAATTATAAAAAAAATTGTTGTGTTTCCTATATCAAACATTTATCTGAGTGTGTGAAAAGAGCCTTTCATAACACGGACATTTTGACTGGTTACAGATCAACAAGTTAAATTTAATTAGGGTCCACAAAAATGATACTTCTCATCTTTCTAATACTAATGTGATTTATAAAATCGATTGCAAAGATTGTTGTGCGTCTTATGTTGGTCAGATCAAGAGACAAATAAAAACTAGATTAAAAGAACATGTAAATAACATATCGAAAAACACAGCTCAACTCTCAGTTGTTTTACAACACCGCTTACAATATAATCACTCATTTGACTATGATAATATAAAAATTTTAGATAAAGAATCAAATTTTTATAAAAGAATAATTTCGGAGACTATTCATATAAAAAAACAACAACATAGTCTCAATTTAGTCACGGACACAGAATCATTGAATAGCTCTTACTTTGATCTCCTAAAAAAGATGACTTTATCTAAAACTTAAATCCATCGAATTGTTCCATCCCCTCTATTATGATAGATTATAAATACGTTTGTCTATTGCCTTTGCCTATTATTTGACTCTTTGCCGTTCATATGTAAGCTTATTCATACATTGTATTATATTATAGTTTATTGTGAGTTTTATATGTGAACTTTAACTTCAACCGTTTTTACATTGTGACGACAGGAACAATTCACGAGGTACGATCACCTGCCTAAAATAACACACCATGACATCTTAACTTTTATATACTTTATCTAGATCGCGACTGAAGAGGACATCAGTGAATGTCGAAACGTTTCGCAATATATACTATATATATTATAATTAAATATTGTATGTTTTACTTTCATCTGGTTTTGCTCGATATTGACCTTATGTAACGTTATATTCCTTGTTCAATTCATAAATTCATATCGGATGCCATACTTGCATCTCATATATGAGAGATCCCATATACTCTCTAACTAATTTTAAAATATTGCAAAAAAACTCGTCGGCCAGGAGTCAAACCTGGAGTCTCCGGCTTTCCGTGCCGTCGCCTTTCCTATTTGGTCCGAAGATTCCAGGTTCGACTCCTAGCCGAAGAGTTTTTTCGCAATATTTTAAATGCAAAATATGATTAAAAAGTCTAATCCAGCATCAAATAACTTCCACTGTAAGATGCAAAAGTTGTGACACTACAAACACCAGTGTATCAAATAATATTCTCATTTCAATTTTTTTTAAAAAGAAAAGTTATGATCTTAACGATTTGTTAAATAGTACTTTTTTGCATTGGTGTAAAGAATAATGTGTGTAAGGACTTATGTACAAATTGTACCGGAAGTGACATGTTACTTAAAAGAGAATTAACATTAACAAGAGAGATACTTATTATTCATTTAGTATTAGTTCAAGACGGTACACAACGGTAAATTATGAAAACCTGCTTTTAATTTACGTGCAGTTCCAACAACTAAAATATCAGTAAATGGACAGTTATATAAAGTCATGAATGCAATATTCCATCACGGATCTTGTATAGAAAACGGTCATTATATTAGTACATGTCGAGAAGGAATATCTAATTGGATTGAAGTTGATGGGACAGTTAATAAAACAAAATGGCCTAGAGGGGCTAAAAATATTTACCTACTCTTTTTGGAAAAAATTAAGAAAAATTAAACCCATATACAAGAAAATATTTAATTGCTTAATAATTAACCATTTTAATACTTGTGTACCACATAGAAACAATAGCAAAAATTTCTTGCCAAATATGATTAGAATCTATAGAAAAAAAATTAAAAAACTGCAAGTCCTTCCAAAACTTTGTTATATGTATATTATTCTGTTATATATATGTTATTGTTATTATGTAGAAATACATTGTATTGTATTTAAAAAAGTGTTTGTCAAAAACATATTCTACAAAAATGTGTGATATCCGAACAAAATACCTTTTTGAAAAAAAAGGTAAAAAAAGGCGCCTAGTACATGCGCAACTCGTATATCTAGAAAACGTATTAATATTAAAATCTTTCTCTACAAAATCTATTCTACAAAAGAAATGATATCAATAAGTAACGCCAAGTAAAGTCTTGTACATTTATACATTGTTACAAAATATATAATATTATATAAAACTTTGTAAGTTGTTTATACATTGTTATAAAATAGAAAATATTCCAAATAGAAAGTTTAAAAAGTGTTATGCCATCGTGTGTTCTATGGTTGCTAGGCAAGCGGCGTTAAATATTACTCTAGAAAAAGTATTACTCTAAAAGTCTTTCTCTACAAAATCTATTTTACAAAAGAAATGATATCAATAAGTATCGCCAAGTAAAATCTTGTATACATTTATACATTGTTACAAAATATAAAATATTATATTTGTAAGTTGTTTATACGTTCTAAAATATAAAATATAAAATATTCCAAACCAATAGAAAGTTTAAAATATTCTGTGATCAGTGTACTTTATATACAGGGTGTTTCAGAACTATGGGATCAAACTTCTAGGGGTTATTCAGTGCAACAGTAGAAAACATTTGAGTATAGGGACCCATGTCCGGAAAAGTGTCACTACCGCACTACGGCCCTAAGACGCG
>NW_018021958.1:7749-13272 GCF_002006095.1 Pseudomyrmex gracilis
AATTCATCGTCTTTCTAAATTTTAACGCGTCTTAGGGCCGTAGTGCGGTAGTGACACTTTTCCGGACATGGGTCCCTATACTCAAATGTTTTCTACTGTTGCACTGAATAACCCCTAGAAGTTTGATCCCATAGTTCTGAAACACCCTGTATAAAGCACTCATCGATGTAAGAAATGACCTTGCCTTGCGTGGACAACCTTAAATTATGTCCAATCATATAGATTTCGCTTTGTGTGAAAAGTCAAAAACCCATGTAAAATTTTTTAAAATACAAAATATTTAATGTAAAAAAACTTGGCGCGGTTGCACCGAAGTAAGTAGGGTCAAAGATCTAAATTGGAAACACTTATTTATAAAAATGAATTTAATGTAATGTAAATAGAAATTGACATATATTAACATATATTAACACACACACACATTGAACATATAATTAACATATATTAACATTGAACATATATTTAACATATATTAACATTTGTAACATAATAATAACATTGTTTAAAAAAAACTTTTTCACAAATTATTGACCTTCTAATATTGTTAATTTTTTATTTGTGTGCCTGACAAAAGTATCGTGAGCCTTACGTGTTTTTGCTAAATGTGACAGTGTTACGTCCTGGCCCCAGGATACGGTCGGGCTGTGGTGTGACGCAACAGTAAACGCGTCGTTTTCCATATCTCTCTTTACAGTGGACACAAAAGTCCCGCTGTGAGAGAGTTGAGAGAGTTTGTTTATATTCATCGACAGGTCAACGGCGTACGCCGATCTTACTCTGTCTAGCGAACATTTACTCGTTGGTCCCTTTTTAGGTCTGAGACGTAAATCTCATTTACCAAGGACGGGACCTAGCGATTTTAACGAGGAAGTAAGAGTGGGTAGTACGGAGAAAAAGATAATAATTCTTTTAGTTTGATTCCACACATTATAAAGTAGTTATGTTTATTAAAAAAAAGACAAATCGAAATCTTAGCAAATTACTAATACAGGTGTGTTGAAACTAATACAATGACGAAGCGCATAATTGTTTCGTACAAAGTAATCTATAAGCTAGGTGCAAGTGTGAGAGAGAGGGGGAATACGAGTTGTTTAGTGTAGCCAACCTCTTTAACCCATGTTTACGCAACTTAGATCATCTTACAAATGTATTTCCTTATGTCAGTTGACAAATTCGGTTTTGTTTTATTTCTTAGGTTCCGATAGATTTAATGATAGGAATAAATTTGAATGTGTCATGATTCTAAGACTGATATTCGGAGATAAGTGGGCTTTGTTTGTTTCCGTGATTTAAGAAGGAAAAAGAAATAATTCAGACGCCACCCGAGACGGCTATACACCGCGAATAGCCCTGTCGAATAATTTGGCTGCCACCCGAGACGGCTATATACCGCGAGTAGCCCTTCCGATTAAACCGAATTTTTGAGTGTGTCTATGTATTTGTTTATTTTGACCGTTTTCTTGATTTCGAAAATCAGTCGGGATGTAAGTACGCGAACAGTGGAACCTCCGAATAAAAATAATTACAATGTGGACTTACTATTTGCTGCGGACCAGTGATGTTGAGTAATAAAAGGTTCTAGGTTGTTGCGGCGCAGTAGTTCACTCTGGGATCTCACATTCTGCACTCACTGTCACTCACTCGCTGTGGTGCTTCTAAAATCTGCGGCTCTATCTGCCTCCGATCCCGAGAATCCCGGCTTATATACAATTTTGAGTAAGCGAGGACTCTCCCAATCGGAAAACTCAGTCGAGCTTCGCCAGTTCCCATTTGTTAGTGGTCGGGTAAACTTCGTGAGATCGCCAATCGGCCACGATCTCTCGGCTCGGTCGGCTCGTCCGATTTTCCGGAGAAGGGAAAAGGGAGAGTATTGGTTTTTTTGATCACGCCACATAGACCTTTTGCTATTTGTTTATAATAAAATAGCTCGTGGCGCCGGAGTTTCTATTTGCGCCGGCTGCTTTAAATTCTTATAAGTGGTGTTTTTCTTGTCCCGGAGATATCCGAGTTTGTTTAGGATGTTTAACAATAAGTTTTCTTGCTCGGTATCATAAAATTTCGGGTTTATACTAGGCGCGGTTTATATTTTCGGGCGCCGATGCGATTTCCGTTTGCTCTCCCATCGTCTGGAGTCTAAATTTCCTAACGATAGCAGACCCGTTTGAGTTATTTATTGCTTTTCGTTATTTATAAACAGGAAAATTTGGTATGCGTTGGCGCGTCTCGTTGCAAGAAAAAGGGGCCCGTAGAGTCCCCAGAACGTCAACAACAGTTTTGTCTAAATATAACAATATAAATAACTTTATTAATTCATATTTGTGATTTTCTAACATATCTAACTCTTCTTTAACATGATCTTCAAAATTTGAAAACAAAGTATACACATTTAAAGTTTTGAACGTATCATTCATTATGTTTTGGTAAAAAGATTTTGGATTCAAATTGTTATTGATTTTTGTAAAAATTAAAAAGTTTTTCTACGCAAATACTAACTTTATATGAATTTTTTTTGAAATTCGTAGAAATCCTCGACTTTTGCGGCAAAGAAAGCTTGAATATATTTCTTTGGTGAATTAATTTCTTGCGCAAAGCAGTTTCTTTTTCCATAACACTGTAAATTCATATAATTAAATATAATTAAATCTACATGTAAAGATTAATTGTTATGTTTTAATTACGTTCTTATAACATTAATTACTTTTCTCTTCTATTTCGAGGAAATATACTAGGTACAACATTTTGCTTTAGTCGGAGTTTAGTACATCCAAATTGTTTCAACAAATTTTTGTGAAAATGTAATTCACAGATACGGCTATTTTTAGGAACATTTCTTGCACTTTCTTGCAGGTTTTAAGTGGCAATTGCCTCAATCCACTGCTCTTTGAGTACAGGATTGCTTGGGAATCTGACAATTTATAATACACAAATACGTATAAGATTAATATAAATGATAAAATCAGTTTAAAATATTGTAATAAAGAATTGAGCTACAAAAATCAATACATACGCAAAAAATTTAAGCTGGTATCATTTTCCTCGTGTTGTCGTTTATATTTTGTGCTTCTGCAGCCTTCTATAAAACAATAACGCACCATGTTGTATTTTTTTTTGAGATCACTGATTTTGTTACTTGCATTTTGCGAAGTGCGTATTTTAGTGCGTATTATCTTCATAAACACGTAAAACCTGGAAGACCACGCGCGACGTGATGTCACGACCTGTTAGTTATTGGCCCAAACTCAAAGTGCGCTGTTCAATGTTGTCTACAGCCAAATCTCCCGACTAGCAGTCCATGTTTATATATTCAAAGCTCCTGGCTGAGGAGTTTTTTTCGCAATATTTGAAAATTAGTTAGGAAGGTATACGCGGTCTTTCATATATGTGATGCAAATCTAGCATCCTATATGATTTAAAGAATTGTTATTTCACTTCAAAAAACTCATGTGAAAAATTTACACGTGAACGCATATATATTGGGTGTACAACTTAATTCGGTCCGTTTTTTTGCATGAAAAACACATTTATTTGAATAAAAAATTGAATTAATATATTATTAAAAATATTGTCCATCTGAAACTATGACTTTTTCCCATCTTTCTGGTAGCATATGGATACCCCGTCGGAAGAACGTTTCATCTTTTGAAGCCAAGAATGAATCCAGCCAATTTTTGATACCCTGTTCTGAAGTGAAGCGTATTCCAGTCAAAGCGTACTGCATCGATCGAAACAAATGGTAGTCGGACGGGGCAAGGTCTGGGCTATAAGGCGGGTGAGCCAAAACTTCCCAGCCGCTGTTTTGCAAATAGTTTTTGACTCGAACAGCAACATGAGGCCGAGCGTTGTCATGGTGAAAGATTATAGACTCGTGTCTGGTTGCATATTCTGGACGTTTTTCGGCTATAGCTCGCTTTAAACGGATCAATTGTTGCCTGTAGAAGTCTCCATTGATCGTTTGACCAAGTTCTAGTAGCTCATAGTGGATCACTCCCTTCTGATCCCACCAAATACAAAGCATTACCTTGGCATCATGGATATTCGGCTTCGGCGTTGATGTTCCCGGTTGGCCGAGCTTCACATACGATTTTTTGCGTTTCGGGTTGTCATAGTGAATCCATTTTTCATCCCCGGTAATGATTCGATGCAGAAAAGATTTTTTTTTGTACCGTTCAAGCAACATTTCGGACATGCAAAATCGTCGTTCGATATCTCTCGGTTTCAATTCGTATAGGACATAATTTCCTTGCTTTTGGATGTATCCCGCGACTTTGAGTCGTTTAGAAATAGCTTGTTGAGTAACTTTCAATGTTTTTGCGAGCTCTCCTTGCGTTTGACACGAATCTTGATCGAGTAATGTCTCTAACTCTTCATCTTCAAATTTTTTCGGTTGACCCGAACGCTCTTTGTCTTCAACACTAAAATCACCATTTTTAAATCTTCGAAACCATTCTCTGCAAGATTTATCTGATGGTGCAGATTCACCATAAACTTCCACAAGCATTCGATGCGCTTCAGCTGCACTTTTCTTCCAATTGAAACAAAAAATCAAAACTTCCCGCAAATGGTGCTTATTTAGAACGAAACTCGACATTTTCAATGCAGTAAAAATTTAACTTGTGCAAAACTCAAAAACTTTTGTAAACAATATTTGGTCGACAGATGTCGACACTTCACGATTCAGTTAAAATCAGCTAATGTTGCCATCTATTTATAGCACCTAGAGCCATCTTTTAAAAACGGACCGAACTAAGTTGTACACCCAATATATAAATGCCTTGATAGCCAAGCATGTTTTGCAAAATCATGTAACTTAATGCTGAGCTGAAGTTTTCAACTAGTTGCTGTGTATTTGCTGAATACATGATGCATAGTCATACGTAATCGACAACATGAAGGCAAATTTTAGACATTTTGTGTCAGCAGATTGAGAGCAAACAAAGAGCAACTATTGCTCATTACGTTGTCAACAAAATGACTTTTATTTATAGAAAACTCTTTGCTTTATCATTCGTTTTCGACACTATAAGAGCAACCTAACCTAACAAAACAAGACACCGATGTTTGTACTTCTGTCGTATGGTTGGTAAAAACTGTTAAGATATATTTATTCTATCTTGTAGCCCATTAAATGTCGAAAACGAATGACCGTCTTTTAGAATAAGTAGACAAAAATAATTATATTTTAGTAAGAAACAAGTAGTCTTGCGAACTGAGTGCAGGAATTGCAAATATGAAGGTCTCGAGTTCAAATCCCACCCATCAGCTTAGGATTTTTTCCGGGTCCGGTACCTTTCATCGAGTTAATCAGTTGATCGGCGAACTAAATCAGATCTCCAAAGATTAATTTAAGTGAAATCTTGAAGTAATTAATTCCCCTTTCACAGAGCGATGTGTTATTGAATATATATTTGTCCGTTTTCGACATATTGTATTTTTGCTGAAATTTATGACGTGTTGTTGGCAACTTGTTGTCATGTTGCTCTTTATGTTAGTGATAAACCGTTGACAGCAAATATATAGCAAGTT
>NW_018021958.1:15726-26052 GCF_002006095.1 Pseudomyrmex gracilis
ATATGGATTAAATCTCGGGCCGCTGGCGCGTGCTAGTAGGAGGCAGCCGGAGGAGAACTACTTCTCCTCACGGCGCACGATATGGTGCTCCGCACTGTACATATATATACGCACATTTTTCCGCACAACATCCTGCGATCGGCTCTTACTGACCGGACTTACATATATTTATTAGTTTGATACTTAAAGAGCCCGAGATAATTCTCTATTAATTATTATTTGTAAATGTATTTATTAATGATTATATCAACTATTGTTGTGCTATTTGTGTCTAACAAAAGATAGGCTATGCAAAATTTGATTAACTGATCTTATATGGTAAGAATATATTTATGTCCTATCTCCGTTTCCGGAAGAGAGCCTACAATGTCTATTGCTACTTTTTGAAATGCTTCGCTTGGAGTATCAGTAATTAACATGGGTGCTCTTGTTTTTTCTTTAACTAATTTTCGTTTTTGGCACTCATGGTAAACTCTTACGTAATTTTGAACGTCTTGTTTTATACCGTCCCATGAATAATATTGTTGTATTCGTTTTAAAGTTTATGTTACGCCTTTGTGTCTTTAAATATATATTTGATCATTTGAATTATTCTTGATTTATTAGTTATGTTTTCTAGGTGGTATTGAAATTACTGTGCGATTATTAGAGATTGCGTATTTCTTCAGATTAATTAAGCAGTTAAATATGTCGTCTATGCGTGCTGGAGTGCTTTTATTTTATGTAATGAGATTTACTTCGGATAAAAGTTTCTTTTTCACAATTTCGATACTTTCCAATGTAAAAGTTACATCTTCCGCTTTATTCTCATTGTTTGAAAGAGTAATTTTTATTTTAGGGGAAGAGTAAGTTTCCTTTGCTAAAAGACACTTTATGCTACCTGAGATTTAAAAAACTATGTTGTCGGTTTTTCACAAAAAATCGTTTAGTGCATATTGTAAAAATAGGCTATAACTCGCATCTGTATTAGTACTACTCAAAGCTTCTGCCTGAAGAACTAATATTTGTGGATTTCTAGAAAGCGCGTCTGCATTAGTATTCTGTTTCCCTTCTTTGTACAAGACTTTATGATCATATTCTTCTACTTTTAATCGCCAACGCATTAAACGGGATAACGGATCTTTGACATTAAATAGCCAAGTTAATGGTTTGTGGTCGGTAATAATTTTAAATTGTTTGCCGTACAAGTAGGGTCAAAAATGTTTCGTTGCCCAGACAATAGCCAAAAGTTCTTTTTCTGTGGTATCGTAATTTCGTTCTGCTTTATTTAACGTTCGTGAGGCATATGCTACTGGAAGATCCTTGCCTATTTTTCTTTGCAATAAAATTGCGCCAATACTTTCGTCACTAGCATCGGTCGTTAATAAAAATTCTTTAACAAAGTCAAGGGGATTACGCTCGCGGTAACAATAAACAAGATAGATAAAAGATCAAAATCGAGTAAATATAAAGTTTGTGAATATATATTAAGCAAATCAATTCCATAGAATCAATTATAAGCAAATCAATTACATAGAAAAACAAAACGTTTCGTCTCTAACTTGAGACTTCTTCAGTCATAATACATTATGAACGCAAAAAAACATAAAGAAAAAATTACTAAATTACGCAAAACATTTTAAAATATAAATCGGCAATCATATCGATGGTGTTAATAGTGACAGTACGTTTTTTTTATGTATATATCCTCTCTTTTGCATGTGTGTATTAAATTAATAAAAAATAATAAATAAAAATCATACAATGCCATATAGTTGTCATGAGAGGTAAAAAGATGTAATAGAGTTCTGGAATAGCACAAACACAATTCAGAGAGAGCGCAAACAAACAAAAATCTCAAAAAACAAATCAGAAAACTTACAGAGTATTGATGTTATGAGTCAACTGATGTGAGAAAACAGGAGGCAGGTATATATATATATGTTATACTTACCAAGGAACGTTTTTGAGAAGAACAAGAACGTTATCAATTTAAAGATTTAACTTGCTCAATAATTCAAAATAAGAACTATCAAGCATGTCAAGATCATTGATCAAATTAAGACCGTGAGGTTGCATTTTAATATAAATCATTTCGGATGTCAGCCTTTTGTAAAAATTTGGTTCACGATCTAATATTAAGACGTTGTTTCAATCAAATGTGTGATCGTGATCTAAACTATGTTTCGAGACAACGGATAATTGTGTAGAACGGATATTATTTTGTTCCTTTATTCTAGTATGCAACTGCCTACCAATCTGTCCCACATGTGATGCTCCACAATCGTTACAATTTAACTTATAAACTACATTTATATTCGATTCACGGGAGGTGTTGTCCTTAAGAACCCTGATTAAATTACTAAGTCTGTTAAAACATTTGTAACTAATGAGGTAGTCAATGCTTTTAAATGAACACTTGACAGACTCTGATATATCCTTTATATACGGAAAAACTATAAGGTTTTTTTCACCAAGGCACTCGGCTCTTTTGTTATCAAAATCAAGTCCAGTAAATATAATTTTTTTAATCCTACTTCTAAATACTTTCAAAAATCAAACTCAGAGGATAATCGTTTTTTAATAGAGTTTTAATACAAAAAAATGATGTTCTTCTCATAGAAATCAGGATGTGATAAAAGCAGAATTCTGTTGATCAAACTATAAATGACACCTTTCTTATGGCAAAGAGGATGGTGAGAAAAAAATAAAAGATATTTCCTGGAATAAGTTTTTTTATTAAACCAATCGATCTTAATGGACTCATTAGAGATAATTGATAGATCAAGAAAATTGATACGGCGATTCTGTTCTTTTTCTACTGTAAATTTTAACCTATTATGGAAGGAGTTAAAAACTTCTACAATGTGATTGACTTTATTTTCGGAAGCTGCCAAAAGAATCATCTACATAGCGGTAATAGAAAGGTAAGTTTAAATCAATCATACGAAGGGCCTCCTCTTCTAAATCTTGTTAAACAAGATCAGCGATAACCGGTGATAGAGGCGATCCAATGGGGGTACTATGAGTTTGTCTATAAATAACGTCATTGAAAGTAAAAACGATTGAAGTTAAAACAAAGGATATTGCAAGCAGAGATTCATTTTGTAGAATAGAAATTTTTTTGGGGATAAACTGCCATCTGTATTTTAGACCATTGATACCAAGGTCGACGGGGACGTTAGTAAACAAAGAGACTACATCAAATGAGATCAGAACATCATTATTATTAAGTTTACTTCCTGAGAGTTTTCTATGTAGATTAAAACTGTTTATGACATTACTTTTGGCTAAAGGAATACTATTGTTGAGAAATCAAATATGGTAAGGTGATGGTCGTATTAAGAAATTTGTGAAGTAAGATGTAATTAGTATAAGGTCGCGTACGTGGAAATTAGGAAGTTAAAACATAAGATAGTCACGTATGTTCGACTGTGACACAGTTAAGTGTGTTGTAAAGAAAGAATATTGCTTGATCAGCAAGGACGGCAGGTCCGTCTCCGAGAGCTGATCAAGCAAAGATGAGCGAGTTGCGCGATCAACTCGTGCAACGTTGTTTAGGATAAGACAAGGTGATGCTCTCCATTCGGTGATATAAAAAGTGATGTGACAGAGTTGAGAGCAGAAGTTCGAGAACTACCGCCGAGTCGTCGTACTAGTCATAAGAAACTAAGCTGTAATTCGTCAAATAAAATTAATTTAACTATTGAACAAAGGCGGAATTACTTCTCCCCGAATCCAAACGGAAAATCCTGTAAAAAGAATCCGGTACCGTCGTAGCGGTACAACATTTTGGTGGCAGCGGTGGGATAGATCGAAAATCAGCAAGACACGATCTATCAAGCAGGAATCCAGAAGACCGATTCGGGTGAAAGAGAAAAAGAACGACGGGTAAAAGTAATAAAAATTCTTTTATCTGGTGGTCACGACTAAGTTTATTTAAAACGTGTTTAGTTACAAAAAAACACAGGAGTAGTATGTGGCCACTTATGGCGCGTCAAAACAAACCCCCCCACCTGGCCCTCCACCACTTCTGGTGCCATTGCCCCACCAGGGTGTTTTCCCCCCTCCCTTAGTGGTGATTGGCCACGCCCACTGGAGGGGATGTAAAAGTGACATGATTTATGACCCCTTATTTTTTTTATAAATTTTTTATAAATTTTTTTAATTTTCTAAAAATGTGTATTTAAATTTTGTTGTTGTTGAGGAATTTGTGTGGGAGAAAAGTTCGAGAATGTTCTTGAGTAAAAGAATTCTTTATTAACACGTTCGTCGCCCAGCGCGATTCGGCTGAGTAAAAGAAGTATACCCGTCACCCAGATCTGGGTGACGCGACGACGAACGTGTTAAAAGAGTATATATTTATTTAAAAATCCGTTTCGCAGCGTGGCTGGTACTGGCAATGGCGGCGCTCCGATGTTGTTGCCTCGTGCGTTCAAACGTGTATGAGAGCAAGTTGGCGTCGGTTGAGTGAGGAATTGTAAGGGCGGCCGATCTGTTTGCTCGATGAGGTAGGCAAGCTCTTAGAGCGAATTGTTGCCGCACGCCTCATCGGGCACCTGTCGCGGGTAGGTCCCGACCTGGCCGACTGCCAGTATGGCTTCCGTGAGGGACGGTCGACGGTGGATGCCGTCTTTCGACTCAAGTCCATCACGAAGGCGTCGGTCAGGCAGGGGGGAAGGGCGTTGACGGTGTCGCTGGACATCTCCAACGCCTTTAACTCCCTCCCCTGGGACAGTATAGGGTGAGCCCTAGGACATCACGGGATCCCACCCTACCTAAGTAGGATCCTCGGGGACTACTTTCGCGGCAGGAAGATCAAGTACACGGGCCGGTATAGATCACTACTGAGTAGGAAGATGTATCGCGGGGTTCCTCAGAGGTCCGTCTTGGGCCTCCTGTTGTGGGATCTCGGGTACAATGTGGTGATCCAGGCCGCGTTGCCCAGAGGCCTGAGTGTCATCTGTTATGCAGATGACACTCTTGTTGTGGCCTCTGGTGCAACTTGGGAGGAAGCACGAGGTTTGGCCGAAGTAGGCACTAATTGTGTCGTCGGCCGAATTGAGAGGCTGGGTCTCAAGGTGGCTGTCCACAAAACGGAGGCCATGTGGTTCCATGGCTTCTGTCGTGGACGGCCCAGAGATGCCAGCTTCCGCGTAGGTGAGGCCAGGGTTGAGGTGGGTACGACTATTAAGTACCTTGGGTTACACCTCGACCCGAGATGGCGCTTCGGCGAGCACTTCGCTCGCCTGGCTCCCCGGGTACCCACCGTGGCCAACTTCCTGGCCCAGTTACTGCCAAACCTCGGGGGGCCGCGGCAGATGGCCCGCCGTCTCTATGTGAACGTTGTCCACTCGGTAGTCCTTTACGGGGCACCGTTGTGGGCGGAAGCCGCAGCGAGAGCGGGAGCGCGGAGCGCGTTTGCTCAACTCCGCGCCGCCCAGAGAGTCATCGCCCTCCGCGCCATATGCGGCTTTTGCACAGTGGCAACGGAGACGGCGGGTGTGTTGGCGGGATTACCTCCACTAGCCCTCCTGGCAAAAATGTATTCGGCGAGATATGCTCGCCGAGTCGAGCTGCTACAGGAGGGCGTTGCAGATAACATCTTGCAGGAGACTCTTGCCAAAGCCAAGCGCCAGGCCCGACGACAACTGCTCCTCGATTGGGAGAAGCACTTGGACGAACCGCGCGCGGCCGTCCAAGAAGTCGTCGCGGTGGTTCGACCCCATCTCAAGGTGCGGCTAAAGAACGGGGTTGGCCACCTTACCTACAGGGTGACTCAGGTGCTCACCGGGCATGGATGCTTCGGGGAATACCTGAGTCGCATCGGAAAGGAGCCGACGACACAGTGCCACCAGTGTGGCGCGGCCAGCGACTCGGTGGAGCACACCGTGGAGGAATGCCCACGGTGGGCAAAAGACCGCCGAGCGCTAATTGACGTAATTGGACCGGACTTGTCCCTGGAAGGCCTAATGCGAGCATTGGCCTCCGGGGACAAAGACCGGCGAGAGTCTCATCAGTGATCTTCTTCTGCTCCATTGTGATGGAGCAGAAGGAGGAAGAGGAACGGGAGCGAGAGAGGGCACCCGTTCCTCGGCGGGGACCTCGGGGGCGCGTGCGGGTTGGTTACCGGGTGGCATTTGCTCCCCGCGCGCGTCCTCGGGATCAGGGGTCCCAATAACAGTAGCTCCCTCCCCTCTTCTCCCTGGGGGAGATGGGGAGAGAGCCGGGGCGGCGGGCGCTGGTGGAAGCCGGCTCTCACCGGTAATCAGTCGCTCCCGCGGGACATTTCGGAGCGAGGAGAAACGAGGCGGTGGCCTAACTTCCGGGGTGGTACCGTCCACCCCGACTTGTGCCCTTCGGGGCGACTCTGGCCACCGCGGAGGCCGTGACAGGTGAGGATGGGGGTCCTGACTTGTCCTGCACGCGGCCCCACGTGAAGGGGCGGCGGAGCGGTGGGTGTCCCGCCCTGCCGCCAAGAGAGCAATACAGAAGGGAGGAACGCTAGCACCTCTCCTCAGAGAGGTCAAGCCCGAGGGAGGAACCCGCATGCATCCTGAATAAGGCATTCCCGGGTTCCTCCCTACCAAGGGCCGAGAAGACACCCCGTGAGGGTTTTAGTGGGTACACTTCCCAGTCCTGACCATCAGGCCAGGTAGGGGAGGGACTCCCACATAACTCTGGCCCTTACCCCTGAGGGACAGGGTATCCATAAAGGATTTCCCTCACGTATAAAAAAAAAAAAAAAAAAAGGAATTGTAAGGGCGGGGGTGGCATCGGTCCCGAGAAAGATCAATCAGCGTCTGGGCACTTATGGCTCCTAATGAGCGAGATTCAGGGATAGTTGATGGGGATGATAGGGCCCCCAAGGAAGGACCAATGAGCGTCTGGGCACTTATGGCTCCCAATGAGCGTGAAGCATAGTTGAGGGCGTCTAGGCGAAATAGAAATCGAAGCAGGCGTCGCAAGACTGTGACTAGAAAGTCAAGGATGTAATATAAAGTGAATTTACGTGTCCGGATTTTTTCTGAACGATTTTCATCTGCGAGAACTTGTACGTGTGTGCCGATGAGAACATAAGTTTTTTGAAGACAAAAAACGATTTATGACTCGGGACCGTTAAACCTGCGCGTACTTGTTCGCGCGAGAAAATTCTACGAGAGTTTTCGATGGATATTCAATGTAGACTAAAATGTTTATAAAAATGTGTGTAAGGAGTTTAGGAATAGGTTTTTTGGGAAGAATAAGAGAAAACAACTTAGTACAGTTATTCGATATAGATATATTTTGAATACATAAAAAAAAATACAAGATTACAGTTGATTATTTTTTTTGTTTTACAAGTACAGTGTTGAATATAGTGTTCAGGAAAGCGGGTTTGTACATTGTTGGATTTCGTAGAGAATATTTTACGTAATAAACATACAATTAATTTGTCGTTGGCGTCGAAATTTCCGGAAAACAGTTGTAAAAATTGGGAAAGGCTATACCCGCGAGCCATAAAATTGAGAAACACACAGCAATAATGCCCGCACGTTTGCGAGAAATATCCTTGAAGTTGAGTCGTGTTCCATGTGTGCGTTGCGGAATTTCTTCGAAGTCGCAGAAGGAAGCGGGAATCTGACGGCGGTATTCCATAGCTGTCGAAGTAGGTGGCGTGTCTGTTTCCATCGAGGAAGAAGGCAACCCAGTGTGTTCCTGGTTGATTGTGATTGTTTGTGTTAGCGACGATTGCTGTCCACTTCGTCCACACCCTGGGCAATTTGTCGGCTGGATAAACTCCCGTGTGTCCAGATATTTGCAGTTGTCGCAAAGCTTGCAATATTTCTTTCGTATTCATTATTTTGATACAGATAGTCGCGAGAAAGCGGAGTGAATCTTATGTATTCCCCTTGTACCTCTGTTTGTACAGCGACGTCGTTTAGGCGGGAGATTTTTGGTGAGCAATCGTCTTTACTGCGCGTATCTTCTTCTTCTTCTTCTTCTTCTGTTAGTTGTTCTTTCTCTTCCTCCGTTTTGAGGTCGTCAGATTGTATCATGCTGATCTCATCGCTGACAAAGCCGCTATCGAGATGTTCTTCAACGCTGTTTAGGTTTAACCAGCGTTTTAACCAAAAAGCGTTACGTAGAGCGCAACTAATGTCGGATGAGCAAACTCCGTGATACGAACACTGAGATATGTTCTTTTCGCTTTTCGAGATGGATTTGAACGACGGAGAGAGAGCTTCCAAATTATATATGTTTTTAGACAGAAGCTTTTCTAAGAAATCCATTTTTTCTTTGCCTCTGGTGTAGATGACGGGAGCGTATTTGGTGACTTCTCGTAGATGTCTCGTGAGATACTTGAGATTGGTTTTACCGTCAAACCATTCGATGCCGTGATAAATTCGTGTAAGCCAATCGTTGCATTGTTTTGATTTTTGTGGTAATTCGGTAAACGAGAACGGAGGCATCAAGATCCAGTTTCCAAAAATCGGTCGCTCTACCGCGACATACGCCACTTCTTTTGGAATAAATTCACACACGACGCCGCGAAATCCTTGCATTTCTATGATCACAGCACCTTTATATTCGAACATCGTGAAAACGAAGCGAAGATATCGGAGACTAGAACAAAACTGAAATTTCTCCACGCTTGCGACAAAAGGCGTAGAAAAGTGGGAAAAATGTAGTGGGAGAAAATTATTTTGGTTTTACGCATGTGCGAAAATATGATTATCCGTTATAATCAACAATGATTTGGCGCGAAGAATCGATTTCCAAAACACTGTCGAATTCCGCATAAACAAGACAGTTAATAGTCGTTTCGAGAGCTTTTTCGAACCGTGCTTCAATTCGCAAACTACCGTGCTTCACGAGATTCCAATGTTNGACGCAATTGGCCGATAAATCGGGTGTGAGATCAAAAGCGAAGAGTGTGTATCCGTGNGCATAAGCATCTCTGCTTATAGCATTGCCTTNGTTTANAAAATGAATACCCGTTCCTNAGAAAAAAGTATGAAAAGCCTCGATGTAGAGAGGAGAGTCTCTTGAAAAAGAAGGTTGTAACGGTCTAGTAGGAACTTGCATTCCATCGACGTAAAGCGACAGGAAATTTATATTAAAGTTTTTAAAATTAAACGGATTAAGTTTACTATCGCCGTTAAACGCCTTATTTTCGACAAAACCGATTACCACCCGCTCAGTTGCCCGAGTATGGCGTTGTCAATTGATTCCCCCACCACTCCTCTATGGATTGTAAACGATTTAACTTCAACTCTTGTGAGAGGATGCTTTGCAGTGGTTTTGCTCAGCATTTTAGCGTGAGCTAATAAAACTCCAGCGCTTAGTTTTGCTCTCCTTATGATCAAAGTGGCGTCTACAATACGAACTCTTGTCTGTGGCGTAGATTCCATGAGACAGAAAGAATCCTTCGAGCGGATGAGTCTTAGGCGCATTTCTACGCCATTAATCAAAAATTTATCCTGATTGAAAACGTCGCAATGTAGATGTCCTATGAGATCCACAGCACGGTTATTTTTGAAATACTGCATACGTCTCACGAGAGCGGGGTTCTCATTTGGAGCATCNAAGCCATCATCCATCAGCCCCGGAGGATTGCTATCCCATAAACAGGTGGTGAAATGAGAGGATTTTGCTTCTGAAGAATAATTCAACAATGTCTTGAAATAGGCTCGATACGCGTACGCATTGTTCGGAGGCGACACAAGCTTTTGATTGAAATACACATCAATTTGATTGAACATGGAATGTAAAAAGTTATTTACAGGCCCTACTTTATGCTCTGCAGCAGCAGCAGAAGCCGAAGTAGCCGGAATAACCGCTGCGGGGGTTTGCAATATCACGCGAAGACTGAGAAAAGTATGCGCGAGATCTATGTAATCTTCACNATGTCCCGGTACGACAAACTCCACGGGAGCGTTGTCCGCAAGAGTCGACAAAGGTTTGTAATGAATCCATTGCGAACTCTCGATACTGGTCTGAGTGGGCGGTAGAGTGAAAAGATCAAGTTCGCTTTTGAGCACTCACACGAGTGAGTATGGAGAAAAGACATTTTGCTTCGTCTACGAAAATATATCGCTCACGGTTCGTTTCTTGCTCACGCGGCGTTTGCTAGTTTTTGTCGCGCGCTTCTTCTTCTTCCTCTTCTTCTGAATTCCTCTACTCGTTGAGCGTTTAAGTGTTCGAGTTTTCTTTTTTCTCCGCACGGAAGCCGATTTCTTGTTGGTGCTACGACGGCGACGCTTGATCGCGAAGTGAACGGGGAGCCCACCAGAGTCAAACTGACCCGGGCGTTTCTTCGCAAGGGGTATATATCCCGACCCTCGCATTAAGCTGTTTATTTTT
>NW_018021958.1:29587-32007 GCF_002006095.1 Pseudomyrmex gracilis
CTTGGTCACGATGCCGCGTTCGTTCCATGTGATCTTGACGGGAACAGCCGTTTCGATCAGATGATTCAAAAGCATTCGCGCTTTGGGGCGGTAAGTTTTTGGAATTGTTTCTATTATGTTTGTTATAGTTTTTTGTTCGCGAGAGCTCGTTGCTCTGCTGCTGTTGTTGAAATGAAATATCTGCAAACGATACATTTTTCTTCGGAGTTGATTGATTAATCCGTTGATATTGACTATTATTATTATTGTGTCGTAATGGTGTTGAATAATGTTTTGGTAAAACAGAGGATGTTTGAGGCAAAACGTCCATTGGTTCTTCCGCGTCGTGCAATAGTTCTCTCATTTCCTCGTCCTCCTCCTCTTCCCTTTCTTCACCAGTCACAGCAGTTGTTTCCGCCACGGATGGATCTTCTTTGCGCTTTCTCGCTTTTCGGATAAAATACAGATATCGACGAAGTACTTCGCTGTACAATTTCCATTTTTCATCTTCATCAACAGGGGAATCGAGAATACGTCTCATCTCCGCGTCGAGACGCGAGAGCACGGTTCCGGGAGTGCGTGTGGTATTAGCAGTGGTATTTTCCCCCGCCATTCGTTGTTGTATTCTTTCGAGATTATCCGTGGAAATCAGCACCATTTTTTTAGCCCGTTCCATGTTTACTTGATAATTCGAGATAATAAAGCTGTGAGTATGGGCCCAGATGATGTACGGTAAAAAGCCTCCTTGTTGCACCAGCAAGTTTCTCTTGCACCTCCAAGTACCTCTTTGTTCCGCGATACGTCACAGCGCCGTTTTGTATCGGATTAAGCGGTTCTTCTCTTTTTTTTCGAGCGGTACGTTACCTCTGAGCGTATTGTGGACACATTCGCGAATACACGCCATGAATTTGTTATCAGCGTTTCGCAGAAAAGCAGCGCGTTGATTTTTATTTAGAAGACACAGAGCTTTCAGTAGACAGATGTTTTTTTCACCGAGAGAGCGTTTAGCTCTAATATGCGCCTTTTGTTGCTTCTTCCGCTCCTTCGTCGGCATCGTAGCTTTGAATGATGCCATTCCCTCGTGTGCTTCGGGTTTTTATACGCTTGTTTTCACGCGAGGGATCTGCGGGATACGTTCACGTAATGACGCGGATCGTTGGGAAAGATGCACGTTCGAAAACAATATTCGTCCGGTGTTGATTGTTTCAAATCGAGCAGTGAATAACCGTGAGGACGCGAAGTGGCGTCGTAGTACGCTTCTTCCAAAAACTTTGCGTCGTCAGGATAGACTTGACGCGCGAGATGGCGAATTTGCGCGCGATAGCGCGGGTTCTTGAAAACCATAATGTAATTCGCATTCACCGAAATATCGCGTTGACCGCGTCCTTGATGAAAGAGATTCTGTGAAATAAGTATAACGCTAAGATTTTTATGATGGCTACCCTTGATAAACAAATCAACGATCACCTCGCACGACGACGATTCTCGCATAAGATCGTCGATTATTATTAATTTCGCACAAAGCGGATCGTTCGAGTAATCTACCGGGCGGGGTAGTCCTCCGCGAAACTCGATTTTATATTTTTCCATCTCGCGTTGCAACTCGAGATAGGCTTCTTGCCACTCGCCGTAATAAAATAAAATTCTCTCGAATTGAATATTCGCCATTTTCGGCAAATAACGGAGAAAAGTCTTTACAAAAATTGTTTTCCCGCATCCCGTAGGACCGCAAACGATCGACGTCAAGGGATGTTTCCAGCGCACGTCCATTTCGAAGACTGAGCAAATTGCCGCTTGTATAACTCTTAAATTAAACTGTTTTTGGTTTGCAATGAGCTCACCATCGCGCGTTGGGCCCCGCGGCGGCCGCAATTTGCCGCGAAAATCAGCTAATTTTCGTCGCGGCAACGGTGAGCTTATTCCGGATGAATAAAAAGCTGTTTTCGTGAAAAATCAGCTTATTGTCGCGCGCGCAAAAATAAGCTCGTCAAACGCGCGCGCCAATATAAGCTTATAGCTTTTTGTTGAGGTTATATCAAAAAGTTTCTAAGGATAAAAGAGATCGGGAAAAAGCAATTTTTTAATTTTGTTTTTAATAAAAAGTTAATAACACTAAAATATTACGTTCTACAAAATGTGTACATATTGCTTAATCTACTAACATTTACAGAAAATCTCGCATTTTATAACCTTATTTTTACACATAATTGTTAAAATAACTTATATACTACTGTGTCCAAAAAGTAAGGTGACATTGCATTTTAAATCTCCCGCGCGCACGGATTTGGAAGAATAAAATTTTTTTTAGGTTGGTAGGACTGTCTTTGACATCCAAGAGAAGTAACACGTCAAAATATCCATTAGTGTTTGAGATACGCATTGTTTTGTGAGCTGCTAAAAGTGAATTTCTCGTTTTTTGCCATGTCTACATTTGTTGAGCA
>NW_018021959.1:0-30323 GCF_002006095.1 Pseudomyrmex gracilis
CGGGGTGGTACTTCCAGTCTTCTTTGCTCGTTTTGAACTATAAAGTAGCAATCCAGTGTAAAACTCCCGAGGAACACAAATAGGCCCTCGACCGTGGGGCTCCCAGAAACGGTCTAGACCTCTGTTTGTCCTAGGACGTGACACCGTATTTATTTTCTGTTGACAATGTCACGAGTGTAAAGTTTTTGTTATTTTTTTTTTTACTATAATTCATAGACCTCTAAGTGCAATATTTTATTGTAGTATGCATTTTGATAAAAATTATTACTATAATATTTTGAGTTCAGTAGATTAAAAGACACCAAATAATAATCAAAAAGCCATAAATGTCACTAGAAAAATATATATATTGCATAAAAATAAACTTACATAGTAAGAATTTAATCTTCTGGACTTCTATGAAAACAAAAAAGGAGTGGTTTAAAGATGTAGGATAATAAAATAAACTTCATATAATAAAATATGACAAATAATGGCATATATTTATCTCAAGTACATATTGTTTAAAACAAAGTTTTAAATGATAATTATATATCTTTTTGTTGTTGGTTTTCTTAACGTTCTGAAACCAAACAAACTTCTTAAATTAATAAATTAATTTGAAATGTATAGTTTATTCTAAATTATAGGTTATTCTATAAAGATAATATTCTGTAAAGATAGTTTCTTCTAAAAAAAATGATTGACGAGTCAATGCGAGCCAATATACAAGACAGTGTATATGTAAAATATTTTTATTTAAGAGCAATAATCATATTATAATCTCTTCTTTCAGTTCTCCCTTTCAAAATCTTTTTCAGTTAATAGAATGTATAAAACCGTACAACGTTAATTAAAAAGCTTATGGCAACAAATAATACAAAAATATGCAAAATGCCAAAATATAAAATTTATATAATAAAGTCTAATTAATTTTCACCAAAATTTTTCTTCGTCGTTTGTGTCTGGAAGTTTCATTTTGAATAATTCTCTTAAATTAAAAATATTAAAATATATTAAATCTGTATAACAAGACAAAGCATGTTCTTCATACATTTTTGATTCTTCATCTTCTTACCAGAGTTCGAGAAAATGTTGTCTTTTGTATCTTCTGTGTACTATTTTTTCTCTTCGTGTATCAAAATTAATATATCCTGGAATATACACTTTATTTTTCTAAAAACTACAAATTTTTTTAAATTGTAACCTCAGAAATAAAACAATGTTTGCAAAGCACTTATAAATTTAATACAGCACAATACACACTAAAAGCCACAGCACATAGATTTTTATTTTTCTATTATTAACTTATTTCAATTTTATTGAAAGAAAAGTGAAACATTTGGAACACTGCTTGTCATACTTTCTCCGCAATGTCTGTGATGTCTATGTTGAATCGTAGCTCGAAGCAAACTGACATTCTCGCAACATTCCAGATAACGTTCTATAGAATAGAATAAAATTGTTTTCGACATTAAAAGAAAGAAGGGTCATTTCCATAAAAATTAATATAATCTTTCAAATAGAAATAGTTTTTGAAACTTGAAAAATATCTATTTTCTGAAATAATTTATTTTATTTAGATAAATGGATGAAATCAAAAATATCTACAAACGGCGGACAAACATAAAATAATGCGCAAGATTCAATTGAGCAACATTTCTCTTAGGCTTTGCATATGCAAGTAATAAACGTTAACTTATGCTGGAACCGACAAAGTTTAATTATACGATTTCAATAATTTTGTTTATACGCATTTGGCAATTTTATATAATTACAAGTATTACAATTTTATATCTAACTAAAAATATATTCTTCACTAATTTCGACATAAGTTAACAGTTATTAACGCAAAAAAATACGGTCTTAAAGTGTATTTCGGTTTTATACAAACTAGTATTAACACGTTACTCAGTTATCTAATCAGCAATGTGTTCTTATAGATAAGAAGCATTTTGTTTGGCTATCGTGTCGCTTTTTGCCGTGCGCAAGATGCAATGCTGCGTCTGGAAAAGTACAATTTTATGTCATTGAAATTAAATGTTTGAACGACAAGAAAAGTTACGTGACGACTTTGATTTGTTGCTTGTTTCCAGCGTCTACAATTTTGTAGTTAGAACCAGTTTAAGTACAAAGCGTTATTGCTCTAACGCTGAGATGCACTGGGCTGCCACAAACATCACTTGTGTACATTTTAACTTTGTCGTTCATTAGAGCTTTCGGTTACTGGCAGTTGACAGTACTGACAAATCTATAGGATATGTAACGTGTACCTATAAATCTTCATTATTCCTGCTAGTGTTACATCCGCACATTATTTTGACTTACATTTTTCTTTTCACTTCTCTAGACCATGTCTATTACACACTTAAGGCTTAAAACCCTAAAAACACTAGGCATATATATACACACGTATATACATATATAAATATATATATATAATATTATAACTCCTCGTACATATAATAATGTAGCGTGCAAAACCACTATAAACTATCAAGTGAGCTTAAAACGCGTCTTAGAACTAAGATTTCCGTTGGGTCCACTTTGACCAATAGAAACCTATCTTTTCGGAAAACTTTCTCCTAGATTCTTTCAGCCGTACTTGCATTACACGACTTCAGCCCCAAACTGCGCTTAAGCACCCTTCCTATTGCGCCGGCCGCTCCCTCCACTGCCATTCTTAGCAAACTGGCCCGACTCCTTCCCTGTGAGCCAAGCCGAGCGCAGTTCTCTCCAGAACCTCAAAGCAGCTAGTCGAACTTTCTTCAACTCCGACCAAGTGGTCAGTTTTTTTACATCCCGACACGCAACGGGTCTACATCCTAAGTTCCATCCCGACGAGCGGGTCCATTCAACATATATTTGTACTGCGGTAGAATCTAGAAGAAGCTGTATTGTAAGTTATTTTATATATTGTATCTTTAGTGCTATTGAAATATTAATCCACTACAACTCGTTCCATATTCGAGTAATAAATATATCTTATACGCACTCAAATCTTCCTTGAATATTGTAACATATATAACCGTAACATATACAATCGTTTTGTTAAGAGCATGCTAAATATTGCTAGTTCAAGTAATATATTAATTGCACTCGAATTGTTAATAATTATTGTACTCACTATATAAATATTTGCTTTATTAAGAATATATATATATTGTTGCATAATAATTTCAGGTAAGTTGACTTTTACTCTATTTTATTGTACCTCAATTAACTTGTATTACATACATTCCTATATTTCTCATTGCTTATTTTAAGTTTCTAATTTTTGAGAGAAAGGGCTTGAACAGTAAATCTTCAACACCCTAGTGCACCAGGAACGCGCTTACCTGCGCATCTTGGAGCGTTTTTCTTTCTTCTTCCTTGTTCACAGCATCGCCGCGTCCCCTTGGCGTGGGTACCGCCGACTTGAAAGAAGCCGCGTCTTCCGACGGAGTGGCGTTTGGACGGTCGTCTCAAGTGCTTTGTTTGCGACCGAGAGAAGAAACGCGCTGACCTGCAAATTCTACTCAAGATAATACTCTGTTATTTTCTTTTAGCTATAATATAAATCAGTGGGCGTTAATAAATTCGAAGCATGAATTGTTAATAATTAATCTGCTTGATAATTGTAGATGCTAAAGAAAACCAAGCGCGGTATTAGATCTGAGTAGCGAATTCGTCAATAGCGTTGCGTTATAGAGTGGGTTGAAAGCACCGTACACTAACCGCTCTGCGCGAACGACGTTGGACATTTGGTGATTCTTTCCAACGAAGCAATAAACAAAGTGCAAGTTCGGGAATATAAAAAATTAATTCGCGTTTATACACTACATTGGTATTATACGGTCACGGTACCCGTTAATGATACGCGGTGTTATGTGTATCAAAAGAAGTTAGTATGTAAATTTATTCCCGCTCTTCCTGTAATACCTATCGAATAAATCAATGTATATCAGATAATCTCTACCTCCCGAAAAATTTGGTGAATTTCTTGAACTTTTTCCCGCATTCTATCACTGGCAGAAATACAACCTAGGTTGTTGCCGCACAGTGGTTTTAGCGTACAGATATATTTGGAGTGAAGACATTTATTGTAGGCGGTGTGCGTTTCAACCGGGAGTTTACCAATTTTGCCAACCCATTTTCAGTCACGGTGTCGTGATTGAAACGCACTCAACTGCCGTTACGTGCTCTAAGTGCCAGTTGAGGCTTACACTTTTTAATCGCCTTAGCGAATGTGCCCTGTGCCACGAGGCGTATTTAAATTTCATCGGCGCACACTGACGATTTCTACACATTACCAGATCTCACAATTTATATTTATCAGGGCAACCGGGTTTAGCAGAACCACCCTATGAATCCAATTCCCCTCTTGTGCAAGCGCGTTCATTTTTTAATCAGAACGTGGACCAACAAAGTTTATTGCCCGGTTTGCGCGGACGATATTCCCGAGAACGAACCGCGCGAAGTAATCGATTACCATTTTCTAGTTACAAATAACACGATCCGAGTCAATTTTATTCTGTGTGGCCGGTGCTGGTCAAACGCTGCTCAAATAAAATTCGCAGAAGATTGTGATTTGTGCGGTACGCAACAACTCTGGAAAACAGATACCGATTAATTTTCTGAGATTTCTATGTTTAAACTACATTTGTATCTCATCCGACAGCTGTCGCTCCCGTCTCTCGACTTCATGCGCCGATTTACGATTACTTGCTGTGGACAGAAGTAGTATTTTACTTAGAACCTCCGGCAAATTTGTGCAAACCGTCATTTATTCTGTGCGAACAGTGTAACGATACACGCTTTTCCACACATATCCGAAGAGTTCTCGGTAATTACGGTTTCGGAATAGGACGTCTGCAAGCGGTCCGACACTGTTAGATTTGCTACAGAAATTTCACCCGCCATCGACTTGTGCTGAATTGTTTAGAATGCCTCGAACAGTTTTTTTACTTCGTCGAGCATCTTAGTCTTCACGCTGTGAATTTCTACGATTTGCACGACTCAACCGTCGTCGTATGGTCAGGAGATCGCGTACAGTCGTATTTTTTCTTGGAATTCTTTACAGCTCCTTGCAGAAAGAGCCTAGCCGCAGGCTGTTCTGCGTCTTGTACCTAAAATAGCGTTTGTTACGTTCGCGCAATATTTTTGACTTATAATTTTCACTAGGATTATACATGCACATATATATACATATATATATATATTCCATATTTTATACGTTGCGGCACACCATATGTGCGTAACATAGTGTAGGTAGGTTAAGTCAGCATAGCCGTACATACATGTAATTCTGTTAGATCTACACTAACCTGTTACGTCCGAGTGCTCAAGGTCACGGTTCGACGAAACCGTTTACACTTGCCGAACGTATGTTTTCCTTTTTTGGTCAGCCGTCGTGGCTTTACTGGGGCGGAGAATGAGGATTTGGGACGGGAATTGGTGACTGAACCGACAATTGCAGATTGATATTTGATTACTGACCGTTCCTGACTGTAGTTTGATTGTCGACTGTTACCGACTGCCGTGTGGTTACCGACAGTTACCGACTGTTGTGCAATTACCGACAGTTACCGACTGCGGTTTATGTACCGACCTGTACCGACAGTCTCTTAGAGTACCGACCGCTGTTTTATTGCTGACGTATTTACAAGGTAATTTACCGACGGAATTACTAATTCAAGTATTTTAAAGAATGGAAAAATTATTTATTTTCATTTCCCTTCTCTGGATACAACGCTTTCCGTCTTTTTTCTATATATACCTTAACACGTTCACGCCGGCGTGACCCACCGGTGGGTCACACCTGACTGTTGCGTGGGGCGGCGTGACCCACCGGTGGGTCACACTTGACTATTCCGTGTTGCTTCGCCCCACGAAGCGTAAGGAGATAAAACAGTTCCGCCTCACGCGAAAACTGTAGATGTTCGCCCCGGCGTGTACGTGTTAACTCGCGGGTCTGATTTCGGAATCGTTGCCGGATACACCACTTTTGGCTTAGTAATTTTTATTAATTTCCACCCGGGTTTAATAATTACGCGATGATTTCTAAGAACTTCTATATTGGTTATAACGCACGGAGCGAATCTAGCAGAATGTTCTGCTGAATTTGTTGAACGCGAAGATTTGTTCTCGTTGCGTTCTTTGTGTTTGTCGAACGGGTGTTGGTTGTTTTCAAAGATAACGAGTCAAATTTTCCGTCACGCGAGTAATTTCTTAATAAATTTCTCAATTGATAGTTTTTGTTTCCTCGACGCGTGCGACGTCTTCTCTGACGGGCTGGAGTACCTGGATGGTGTGCCTCCTGGGAACAGATACACAGAATAAGCGTGCAATCGAGTCTCACACTTCTCACTCTTGTATCTTGGAAAAGAACGACAAACGTGCACTCGTGAGCACCTTTCTTGTCTACGGAACGGAAGGAAACGACAAGCGTGCACTTGTGAGCACCTTTCTTGCTTACGAAACAGAAGGAAATGACAAGCGTGCACTCGTGAGCACCTTTCTTGTCTACGGAACAAAAGGAAACGACAAGCGTGCGTTCGTGACAAACCTCTCTTGTCTTTAGGATAAGACTGACGCGTGAAAAACCAGAATTGAACTAACAACTCAATAACTCAGTTGAAATAAGAAACAAAACAATGAGTGCGTATATATGTATATATTTATAAAAGGAAATATTTGTTCTTGGATTAAAAAAACTTATTTATACTACAAAATTCTTACCATAATGAACTATTCCTAAGTCCGAATGTTGTAAAATATTCTAAGTCCGGAAATACTCTAAGTCCCATTTTGTATTGACAGAAATATTTTGTCCCGATTTATAACAGCTGAAATATTCTAAGTTTCAATTCGTATAGCAACAATATTCTAAGTTCGTATAGCAGAAATATTCTAAGTTCGTATAGCAAAGCTCGTACTGACTGACTGATTCTGAACTGAACTGAACGCTCTAAATAAATAAAACAAACTGCCGCTCTGCCGGTCGCTCCGGCCGTTTATATACCTTCCAAAAAGTGCTGATGCTGCATTGTCCCACGGGTCCATTGTTCAACGGTCCCACGCTCGCTTGGTTCCCGCGGTCGTGAGGCGTGCCTTATCTTTGCGCGTGCCTTATCTCTTTTGCGACCCTTTGCTCGCCAAGGCTAGCGCCCGTGGTCTTTATGCACAAGACCATTCGAGAGCACTGAAAAAATACTACTAAATTAATAAAAATATTAACGTAAAAAGACTTATGAGCTACCCAGTTAAAATACTTATATTGCTATAAATCTTCTGCAAGGTTTTGTATGCGCAAATAATGGTACAATATGTTAATAATCGTATAATAATAAATTATATATAATAATCGGTAATGATTCCTTAATTAATGCGTTATTACAATTCTTTTAATAACAATATATCGCTGCAATAACGGTATATTACCAACCATGATATAGTATCGACCATGATACATTACCGACGATGGAATATTACCGACCGTGATCCATTACCGACAATGTTATACTACCGACCGTGATACATTACCAACTGTGATACATTACCAACTGTAATACATTACTGACCATGGTACATTACCGACCACGGTATATTCAAGGCTGGTAATTTACCGACTATTGTAAAAAATGAAAAAGAAAAACACACATATACTGGATACACTAATACTTAATAAGTACTTAACCATCTTTGTACACAAAAGTGACAAACCAATCACAACGCTTCTTCTGGAACTTTCCCTTAGATCCATTCTGCCGCACACGCATGAACGCGGCTTAACCTTCAAACCACGCATAAGCCTCATCCCTACTTAAACACCCCGTCTTTGGATCCCACTCTTGGGCAAACAGCCCCATCCACTGCATCTTCTAGCGATCTGGCCCTTCCTATTTATTCCGAAGTCGAGAACAGTCCAAAGTAGTCCGAGCCGTAATCCAGATCAGTCAAGTTCCAGTCTCTCTCAAGTTCTCGCATCTCGACCGGAGCCGTCGAGTCCATCCCGCATTCACGGGTCTTTTCCTCTACTTCGTAAGAATCCAGCGTTAAAAGTAAGCTACGAGTAATTGTAACTCGCTACTAATATTAGCTTATATTATTACTTTATTCTTATTCATTCTTTATTAACTTTGAACAACCAACCAAAGATAATTTCAATATTGCATGTTGAAATGAGACTCAAGTATTTAATCCATTGTTCGCTTGAGTAGAGTTAAGAGCATTGCTTGTATCGTAAATAGTCAGAATATATACTCGTTTATTACCCTCAATTTGAGATATAAATCATTAAGTGATTTATGTATTGTGTGAGAAACTACATTCCTAATTTTTTGCGTAGACTTTCTCATTAAATAGCGCATCTTGTGACCCGTGCCAAAAGAAGCCGAACGGCACATCTTGACGATCCTTTCAAATCACAAATTCATACGGCGTCACCGCCATATTGAAAAACGCCGCGTCTCTCTCTGTCTCTGTCTAAGCGTGGGTCCCGCCATATTAAAAGGCCCTGCGTCTAGTGTCGTCTTTGCATATCGACAGCAATAACGCGCCCGAACGGCCCATTCACTCAAGGTATTGTTTTAATTATCTTTATTTCAAGAAGAATAATAATACTAGTGCATAATAATAATCGCGATAAAACGCGTCCTTAAATCAGTGTTAAATCGTAGATGCTGAAGAATAAGCGCGGAAATCGTGCAGGTTGGCAGAAACAAAGATGGCGTCAAGTGATGAGTGTGTAGAGAGCACCCTACATCAGCCTAATGCCGACGTCGAGTATCCCGTAATTATCAGTAACGAAAAAGTAGATTTAAACTTTGAAATTCGGAAGTGGAAAAAGTTAATTCCTGTAAATACCACTCATTAGTATTACACGGTGACGTTACCAAAACCTGACCCGCGATACCGCGTATGTCAGGAAAAACTCATGTGTACAGTGCTATCCGCTCCTCTTGTAATTACTTTAGATTAAAATAAATGTGTATTCGCGTACGAAAACCTTCGTTAAATCTCATTTACCTACCAGAGAATTTCAATCACTGGCAGAAGTATAGTCTAGGTCGATGTCGTAAGGTATCGGGATACCAACGGAACGGTGATAGCAGAGTCTATTGTGCGTATTGCATGTACAAAATAGATATCGGACCTTATTGTATAGTCTTTGAAACTCACGGAGTACTCATCGGAAACCGTTTCAACATACTCCGTTGTGCTAGGTGCAACGCAAGCATAACCACGATTTTAACAAGTGTACGCGACTGTTAGGAATGCTATAATCATTACTTCTCCTTTATAGCAGAACACACCGACAAATTTTGCAAACTTTTAGATCCGAGCATACTACTTATTTTCGGGGAAGTAATTTAATGAACTTCTTTCAACTCCTGTGCAAACGAGTTCGCGCCGTGATACGCTCGTGGACCGACGATATTTACTGCACGTTGTGCACCAATAATATTCCGTTGACAGAATCTCGAGACGAAAGTAACTATCACGTCCCTGTGGTAAACGCGAACGTAAGGATCGGATCCATTCAGTGTAGCCGGTGTCGGGCGAATATAGTGCGTATCTTGACCGCGTATAATTGCGATATTTGTATGCAGCAACCTCTTGTCAGTGATTCGAAGTGATAGCACGTTCATGATTTTCCCTTATTCACATTACGGCTATATCCTTCCGGTAACCTCAATGAGAACTTTCTTGTCCACGCGTTGCCGAACAGCGCGAGTTTTTGGCTTAGATCCACCCGCAGGTTTCGACGCGCTTTTATATACACTCTGTGAGCAGTGCAACGACGCCAACTTTCCGCGTCATGTCCGCCGAGTCCTAGGAAGCTACGAAGTCGAAATCGGGCGAAGACGTGCAGACGTTCGTTGTCAGCTGTGTCGCGAGAGCCTCGTGACCTATAAATCATTAATAGAGTGCGTAGAGTGTATAAAGAAACACGACTACGTCATAGATAGTGTAAACTTCGTCGGAGCGCGCAACCTTACCGACCTTACGGTGTTCATTTTCTCTGGAGACCACGTTTAACACCGTCCTCCGTCACGTCCTTCTTCTTACATTTTCGTGAACGACTCCCCTGCCGCGGAAAATTCCGGGTTTTTACCTAAAATAGCGGTAACTCCCAGTCAATGGTTCGAGGACTAAATTTCTTTTAATTTTTTTTTAGCCGCGACTGACCGGGACGTAACATAAAATTGGTGACAGTGGTGGGATCGACAAGTTTGTTTCACGAAAAATTTTCGTAACCAACGCTAGAAGTCACGCGTTCGTATAATAGTGTAATAATTTCTGCGGGAAAAATGGATAAGGAAACGCGTAGCAAAACGTGTAGTACCACGCAAGCCGCGGGACCTCAGCCTGTAATGACGGAAGAACAAGTACGGGCGGAAATCGCGGTAATACAAGAAGCGTTCGATAAACAGAGAGTCCGTATGGAGGAAGAGTCGCGAGCTTTACGCCAAAAAGTGAATGAGATAGAATTGAGCGAAAGGAGACTTTCATGTAGGGAGGAAGAATTAGAAAAAACGAAAGAATCATTGTTACACGCGGAACAAAACAAAAGCGCGTTCAATAGGCCTGAAATATTACACGTGTACACGAGAGACGCAAGAGAAAACGCGTACGAGAATAGTACTTATGCGAAACCGCGACATTTAGACGATGCTACGTCATCGCACCATGGCCAGCAGCCACAGTTTTATCCACGTTCGATTTCGCCAGACCAACCATCCCAGCTGCCTCGTATATCACCGTGAAGCTACAGACGTCGTACCGTATTTTGATGGATACAATATCTTTCTCTCACAGTTTGTGCAATCATGTAGACGCGCAAAGAAAATCGTACCGCAGCGATGCGAGTTTCATTTGACAAAACTATTAATTAATAAACTTCGCGGTAGAGCGTACTACGCCGTGTCGGAAGAAGCCTGCGACTCGGTGACGCAATTAATCGACCTATTGAATCAAGCTTTCGGGTTACCAAAGACCATAGACCAGTACCGCGGTGAGCTAAGCTCAATTTACATGCGCCCGAAGGAACATATATTAAATTACATCAGTCGCTTCAAAAAACTGCGATCAGCAATTTTCGATTGCGAGAGACGCCAGATCGGTAATCTGAGCGTAAAGTTTACTTTAGAAACCGACCGCATGACGACAAAATCTTTCTACGACGGTTTGCCGCTAGAATATTGTTTACAACTCCGGATTGATAACCAATTTTCTCCGCATGACGCATTCGGAGCATTCTAAGCGTTACGGATATCCCGGCGACAAGAACTCGACAAACAGCGATATAGCAACCAGAGCTCGATTGACGGTAGAGCAGATATACGTGTGAATCATATTAACCGTCCGCTTGCACATTCCACGCCACAGCAACTGTCGGACGATTATCGTCACTCAACACCAAGATTCATAACAGATAACCGGCAATATCCGTCGTCACCGCGCTGCGCAGACGACAATCGTCAACAGACTCCTTATCGCCTTTCGAACGACTATCGCAGACTTCGGGAAAAAAATCACGGGTAGAATAGACGCATTGAAACCCGATTCGAGATAACGCGCAGAAACGATATCTAACCCTCAGTCCCTCGCGACACTCGAGAGCAACAAAACGAGAGACCGCCGGAACGCCGGAACAATAAATCAGACAGGTGGTGCCGCTATTGTCGAAATTCGGGACACGAAAGTAACGAGTGTCGCAAACGACAATTCAACAACTCTCGTAAAACGCAGGGAAACGAGCCCGACTCTTCGAGACGTCCGGAACAGGATTAAGCGGGTCCCTCACAAAATACGCGTCCAGTCAATATAATAGATTTCCAGACTGCCGAACAGCCGAAATCTACGTCTTAAATCCGACGTCGTTTAGTCACGCTTTGACCGTATCGGTGTCGGCCATGGGTCTCTTACAGGAAAAAAACTTTATAGTCGACACGGGTGCGTCCCCGAATTTTATAAAAAAAAGAAGCATTCATCCCGAGACTCCTATTTCTTTAAATAACACAATTAGCCTTAGTGGCATAACGAGTAAGAAGATTCAAACTTCTCGGGTCAGTAGTCGTAAACTTCATGGGTTACCCAATTTGTCTGCATGTGGTACCTAATAATTTTTCTATTATCCAAGAAGGGATCCTAGGATCCGACTTCCTCCAAGGGGCATCGAAGATTGATTTTGCCCAGCAAGCAATACAATGGCAGGGAATAACCATTCCTTTTGCCACACGCGAAACTGTTGTAATTCCTGCAAGAACGCGATCCACTTTCTACGTAAAGGTTAACCATCCTGAAGTAGCAGTAGGATATATACCGAGACAAAACGTTTGTAAAGACGTATACGTGGGTGAAGCAGTAGCCACGAATAGAAACAGGAAAGCGTACGTGCAAGTAGTCAATGCAAGCAATATCGATCGCGAGCTGGTCGTCCCTATTTTAGAGCTGCAAGAACTCGAACGGATGTCAAACGCCCCGTTGTCCGAAGACTTAGGCCGTCAATCATGCTTCTCGAAGCCAAATTTCTCGAATTCCAGCGACGACTTAGGTCGCCGAGCTTTTCTGAATCCTAGTTTTAGTTTAAGCGACGAGTTAGACCGTCAAAACCCAGTTTCAAGTCCAAAATCCATGGCAAACTTAAGCCGTCAAACTCCAATTTCAGTTCCTATCCCTACAGCGAACTTAGGTCGCCGAAAACAGAAAAAAACTGGAATCAAAAATTCTTCAGAAATCGCACAGTCCGAGGTGACATTGGTGCAAGAAATGCCAATTTACGCTTTAACAAGTAACGAACCGGGAATAAACTACGAATGAGTTCGAGTCATCCTCGAACTCCTTCGTTTCGAGCATTTGAATAACAAAAATTCCGAACACGTCGCAAACATAATAAGTAATTACAAAGACCTGTTTTGACTTCCGGATGACAAATTAGGATACACTAGCGTCTTATCGCATAAGATAGTCACCACCGACTATAATCCAATCCATATAAAACAGTATCGTTTCCCGCCGGTTCACAAGGAAGAAATCGACAATCAGATAAAAGATTTATTAGATAATAACGTAATCCGTCCCTCCGATTCACCGTACAACTCTCCCTTGTGGATCATGCCAAAGAAACCGGACTTCACGGGTAAAAAACGATGGAAGATGGTAATCGACTTCCGATTTCTCAACGAAAAAACAATAGGTGACGCATATCCTCTGCCGAATATTACCGAAATTCTCGATCAGGTAAGTCGCGCAAACTACTTTAGTGTTTTTGATCTCGCATCCGGGTTTTATCAGATACCAATGCACGAGTCAGACGCGCAGAAAACGGCTTTCTCTACGCCTCACGGCCATTATAAATTCAATCGCATGCCGTTTGATTTGAAAAACGCCCCTGCGACGTTCCAGAGACTCATGGATCAGGTATTGACAGGCCTTCAAGGAACCGAACTCTTCGATTACCTTGACGATATAGTGTTATACGCGAGCTCATTACGCGAGCACAAAATCAAGTTCGACAAACTTGCCAAACGGCTACGGAAAGCAAATCTTAAACTCCAACCAAATAAATGCGAGTTCTTACGAAAAGAGATAAATTACCTCGAGCACGTGATTAGTGAAAGTGGCGTAAAACCAGATCCGAAGAAAATTCATGCGGTTAAAAAGTTTTCTCGACCGCGTAACGCAAAAAACATCAAACAATTCCTTGGCCTAGCGGGCTACTACCGCCGTTTTATTCCGAACTTTTCTAAAATCGCTAAGCCTCTCACAAACCTTTAGAAAAAAGATGAGAAATTTGTCTGGATGGAAACTCAAGAACAAGCTTTTGTATATTTACAAGACGCACTCTGCTCTGAGCCGTTACTTCAATACCCCAATTTTACGCAGCCGTTAATCTTAACGATCGACGCTTCAGGTTACGCGATAGGCGGCATTCTTAGCCAGGAAACGATAAGGAAAGATTTGCCAGTTGCGTATACATCTCGACTTCTAAATCAGGAGGAACAAAACTATTCAACAATAGAGAAAGAGTTACTCGCAATTGTCTACAGCGTAAATCAGTTTAGACCATACCTTTACGGTCGTAAATTCAAGCTCGTCACTGATCATAAGCCCCTGGTCTGGCTGCATTTCGTGAAGGACCCAACGTCACGTCTGATTGGCAACGTCACGTTGGCGCCTGAAACTCGCCGAGTACGAGTATGAGGTAATATATAAAGCGGGAAAATGCAACGTAAATGCAGACGCACTCTCTCGGAATCCTGTCCCCTGTCAAGTTTCCCATCGTAAAACTCTTCCACACTCCTTACCTAAAGCCGTGAATTCCGGTACAGCTCACCCCGGACACATAAATTCATCCCAAGTATAACATATACAAGACTCAAGTGACACTTTGGACTCAGACGAGACGTTATGTGACTTGAGACCCTCTCAGCGTGTGACAAACAGCGAGCAACCAAACGCCGACGTAAACAACGATCACGCCAGAAACGAAACACTAACTTCTAGCTCAAGCGTGAGAAACAAAACAATGGAATGCGACACAAACAAAACACTAAACTCAAGCGAAGAGATAAACAAACCCGACGACGAAATACAACACGCGTCCGCTGATAATATCGCTGACGTCGACATAAACGATACCCTGTCTGATATGTCCGACGATGACGCACAAAGCGAGTCTGAGAACAACGCAGATATATTCGACAACGTGAATAAAAATTTTCAATCTCAATCACAAAACAAAGTGTTTATATCCAAAATCCGCGACAACTTCATTACACGAAAGGACAATTTAGTTGTATTCGCGACCCGCGACGGAGTACCGTGCGATAAAGGAGCTAACATGCTTAAAAAGAACGAGTTGTTACCAACCCTCACAAACACTACATTAAACCGAGCAAACGTAACAAAAACGGGAAATGGTCACGTAATAACATTAGTAATCAAAAATCGCGCCTTTGACGGAATAGACCGCGATACTTTAGTCGAATCGTTGCAGTCATTACTCGACGTAACTATCGAACTTGGACTAGAAACCATGTCAATCTGTAAAGGTAACATAGACAACGTAGAATTCCAAGAAATCCGCAGTTACTTACGCGACATTTTTGCAAACCAGAACACTAAAATATTAAAAATTTCAAGAAGTGGACAAAGCAGTTGGAGTCAAAAACACAGTTGTTATTGTGTATAAATGTAATAATGATGATTTTTTTTATTTGATAGGTAACAACACAATACCACAGTAACAACTTTGTTTTTGACTCCAACTGCCTCGTCCACTTTTTGAAATTTTGAATATCTGGAGTCATCCGTTTTCTGAACTAAAATATTAGTCTGTTTAAACCAAATTGTAATTCCGCCAAATAAACGACGCAAAGAAATTATAGTCAAAAATCATTGCTCCGCTTTAGGTAGATACAAAGGTGTAACCAAGACGTACGAACGAATCAGACGTAGGTATCAGTGGCCGAACATAAAAACGGATATACAAAAATTTATTCAAAATTGCCGAAACTGCCAGTTAAAATAGCTAGTCTGCGCGAAAACAAAACAACCTATGATATTGACAGACACTCCCGACGCCGCGTTCGATAAAATTTTAATGGACATTATGGGTCCACTCCCTATCACGAAAACCAAAAACGTTTACATCCTCACCATCGAAGATCTCTTGACAAAATTTTTCCTCGCAATCCCGTTACAACAAGCTACCGCGAGAGACGTAGCCAAAGCACTAGTAAACAATTTCATTTTTACATTCTGCGCGCCAAAAGCTATCCTAACAAATCAAAAAACAAACTTTGTAAATTGCCTTATGCGAACAATCGCCCGTAAATTTAAAATCAAACAATACAGAACTACCGCATACAAACCTCAGGGTAACGGATCGGTTGAACGATTGCACCACGTTTTGTGGGAGTATTTAAAACAGTTCGTAGATCTACACCACGAATGGGATGAATATTTACAGTTGGCATTTTTTTCCTATAACACGAGCGTGCACGAAGCCACAAGATACACACCGCACGAATTAGTATTTGGTAAGATAGCACGCACACCTTCTAGCGACCCTTCTAAAACCGATACACAAAGTGGAAGTCATTCCGAATACATCGTTAGCCTTTTTGACAAAATACACGACGTGCAGTCAATAGCACGAAGAAATCTCGTAAAAGCTAAAGAGAGATCGAAATTTTATTACGACCGTCGAGTTAACCAAGAAATCTTTAAGGTAGGAGATTTTGTATTCTTACTAAAAGAACCCTGTAAAAATAAGTTAGGAAATCAGTACGTAGGACCATATAAAATAACTGAGACATTGCGTAATAATAATGTAAAATTAGAAATAAGTCTTAACAAACCTAAGGTAGTGCACATAGACAAGTTAAAAAAACATAAAGGAGCCGACCTTTAAGTCAAATTAAGATTACCAACCCTGTAGATAAATGTACATAAACCTAACCCCACCGTGCCAAAACCCCCATTTCACCGACAAGCCACAACAGCGAATGCGAGCAGTCAATAGCAGAACGGACACCGAAGTGACAACATGTATTTGCCAGCAGTGCTGCTCATCCTCGCTTCAGTAAAGCTTAGCCTAGTAGGCTACAATTGCGGTGGACATGGACTCAACATCACCACGTTATCGTTATCCGATATCGGCACATGCGAGTTGGAAAACATAGAGCCTGACACGCAAGAAGTTTATCTCCAACTAATGCAACTGTCCGATTACGACAAAACCCAGATTCTACAGTGTCTTGTCGAGATAGACAGGACAATCTTCTACTGTGGCATGCATTCCCATACAACCGTAGTCCACAACGGAAGGAAAGAATATATCCAGGAAGGAGGCTTTAGTGTCTGCAACAAGCTACAAGCAACCGGAGCCATCACCTTAGGGACCGCCGTGATTACTGGCATCCAATCGACCTAAACCAACACCAGAGGCATCACCCTGGCTGGAACAACAACAGTAGACGAAAGGTGCTTAGAAACGCAGTACAGCGACGTTTTCGGAACATGGGACAACGTCGTCGTACAAGCATCGGTCAAAATCACGTTGAGAACTCTCGAAGCGCCAGTGAAGAAAACGACCAATCAAGTCATTCTACCATCTGGAACTCACTGCGCCGGAGCTAAAGGTTACTGCATGGATTCCGACGGAAGTGAGACGTTCTGGACGCCATTCCTCGTCGACAGCTGCCATTTTAACCGATACGATATTCTCTACGAGGGCTTAGCAACCAAACTCACATCAAGACCCGGACAAGAAGCCCCGACCATCTTCACAGTAACCACGCAAGAAACAACGTTTGCTCTCACAAAAACGGCAGAGATAAGCGTTTGCGGTTACAAATTAACGCAAGCGGAACACCCGAAGCTGTTCATCTTAGAAACCCATCCGGGACAAAGTTTCAAAACCCGTTCAATAATTTCGGTTGACAACCTGGACATCTATTCCTACGTAAACTCAAAGTTTGTTTACGTAGAAAAACATATAAAACACAACTCACACAGCTCTACCGTAACATCATGAAGCAGAAGTGCTCATTAAAATGCCAGATATTACAAAACGCACTTTCGTTATCCAGTATCGCTCACGACGAGATGGCATATCGTATAATGAAATCTTCAGGGTACACAGCAGTCACGTCCGGTAAAGTCATCCATTTGATAGAGTGCATATTGGTGGACTGTAAACTACGTCACAAAGACAGGTGTTACAACGAGTTACCTGTAATGTACCAGAACACGTCATTGTTTCTGCTACCAAGGTCGCACATCCAAGTCACAACTGGGACCGCCCGCGACTGCAGCGAGCTGTTACCAGCAATGTACAACATACAAGGCACCTGGTTCCGCCTAATGCCAAAACCGGTGAAATCTCTACCACCCTCGGTGATTCATCCGCTCACCAGGCCGACCTGGAAGTACGTAAGCCCATCATCATTGGCGACAAGCGGAATCTACGCAACAGAAGATTTAGATCGACTCCGGAACCATATAATGTTTCCGGTCAAAAAACCATCAATGCTTAACACACTTGCAAGAAGAGCAATGGGCCAGTCTATCCCCGCAAACAGTGTGGCAATTCTAAATCTCATCGATAAGGACTCAATAGACCATATTGCCGAAAACGCCGGACACCGCCTCTGGAAAGGCTTCATGACCTTCGGTTCAGCAAGCGCAGGCGTCTTGGCAATAATATTACTCTTTCGGCTTGCCAAATTGGTCATCGATACAATCGTACATGAATACGCCTTTCATTCCGTGTACGGATGGAGTATCCACCTCTTTGGCGTCGTCTGGAGCTCAGTTACTCACCTTTTAATCCACCTGGGCGGCACCCCGAAGACAAATGCTAAAAAGAAGCCAGAGGACAACAAGGAAGATGGCGGACCGACAGCACCAATGCTACAATCACCCTCACGAAACTCAGCCAAAAAAAGCAAAGTTCAAGTGACACGCGAATGTGACAATAGTGATTGTGAGTGCATAGTGCAAAAAGAAACAAATTACACTGATCTCAAATTACTCTGAAGTATGGAAATACTCTAAGTCCTGTTTCGTACTGACGGAAATATTCTAAGTCCCGATTTATAACAGCTGAAATATTCTAAGTCTCAATTCGTAAAAGCAGAAATATTTTACCTCCTGAGTTATAACAGCAGAAATATTCTAATTTTGTATAGCAGAAATATTCTAAGTTTGTATAGCAAAGCTCGTACTGACTGACTGATTCTGACTAAACAGAACTGAACTGAACGCTCTGACTGAATAAATTAAACTGCCGCTCTGCTGGTCACTCCGGCCGTTTTTATACCCTACAAAAAGTGCCGATGCTGCATTGTCCCACGGGTCCGTTGTTCAACGGTCCCACGCTTGCTCAATTCTCGCGGTCGCAAGGCGTGCCTTATCTTTGCGTGTGCCTTACCTCTTTTGCGACCTTTCACTCGCCAAGGCCAGCGCCCGTGGTCTTTATGCGCAAGAACATTTGAGAGCACTGAAGAAATACTACTAAGAATTATTAATAAAAATATTAATATAAAAAGAATTATTAGCTATCCAGTTAAAATACTTATATCGCTATAGGTCTGCTGTAACGTTTTGTATGCGCGAATAAGGGTACAATATGTTACAAATCGTATAATAATAAATCATATATAATAATCGGTAATGATTCCTTAATTAATGCGCTAGTACAACTCGTTTAATAACAACATACTGGTGTGATAATGGTATATTACCAATCATGATATATTACCGACCGTGATACATTACCAACTGTGATACATTACCGATTGTAATACATTACCTACTGTGATACATTACTACATGTGACACATTACCGACCATGGTACATTTAAGGCTGGTAATTTACCGACTACTGTAAAAAATGAAAAAGAAAAACAGAAACATTTTTGTCCACGGATGTGACAATACATCTAATAAAGTGCATTTTAGTCGAATGTCGCATGCGACACGAGAACGGATGTTATAACGAGTTACCACTGTATTATCGGAATGCATCGCTGTTCCTGCTACAAAAGTCACAAATCCTCGTGAAGACCAGCACACCGCGGGACTGCAGCGAACTTTTACCTCCAATGTATGACATTCACGGGACATGGTTCTGATTGACACCAAAACCAGTGGAATCGTTACCACTACCTGTTATACAGCCGTTGACGCGGCCTACGTGGAAGTACGTGAGCCCCTCGTCACTAGCCACCAGCGGAATATACACAACAGACGACCTTGATCGATTAAGAAACCACATTATGTTTCCAGTCGAGAAACCGTCGATGTTAAGCACACTTGCACGCGAAGCAATGAGAAAATTTATCCCTTCAGGTAGTATCTCAATGTTGAACTTAATGGACAAAGATTCGTTGGATCACATCGCCGAAAATGCTGGGCACAGACTTTGAGAAAGCTTTATGACCTTCGAGTCAGCAAGCGCTGGCGTCCTAGCAATAATACTCATCTTTTGGCTAGCCAAGTTACTTATCGACACTATCATCCACGGATACGCACTCCACTCGGTTTACAAATCGAGTCTCCATCTTCTCGGAGCGGTGTGGAGCTCTGTTACTCACCTGCTTATCCACCTGGGCTCACCGAAACCAAATCCTGACAAACCATCGACTGACGGAAACGGTAGCGATCCGACAGCACCAATGCTGCAACCAGCTCCAAAAAGCGTCATCGAAGAAAAAGTTCAGGAAACACGTGAGTGTAAAAGTGACGACTGTGAGTGTATAGTGCAACGAGAAACAAATTATAGCAAACTGCATAAATACCCAGACAAAAATTATAAAACTTTAAGTGAATATACGCGCCGCATAATACTAGAAGTAAGCACTGTAGTTTTAAGAAAATGTCGGTACATCGACCAACAGTTTACTTTTAGGAGGGAGGTGTTACATTCGCCCATCTTTTTGACTTGTATTTTTCTTTTCACTTCCCTAAACCATGTCCATTACACATAATCTAATATACCTTTAGAACACACAATGCGCCACCTTTGATACACGTAACTAGCGTAAGTCATATATATACACACGTATATACATATAAAAGTGCATATATATATCATAAGTATTCGTATATCGAATAATATAGCGTACAAAACCACCATAAACCAGTATGTGCGCTTAAATCGCGCCCTAACACTAAGATTTCCGTTGGATCCGCTCCACCCAATAGAAACCTACTTTTTTGGACAACTTTTTTACTGCACCGGCCGCTCCCTTCCACTATTTCTCTTAGCGAGCTGAACCGACTCCTTCACTCAAAGCCAAGCCGAACGCAGTTCTCTCCTGGACCTCAAAGCAGCTAGTCGAACTCTTTCTAACTCCGACCAAGTGGTCATTTTTTTCTACATCCCGACACGCGACGGGTCTACTTCCTAAGTTCCATCCTGACGAGCGGGTCCATTCAACATATATTCGCACTGCATTAGAATTTAGAAGAAGCTGTATTGTAAGTTATTTTATATATTGTATTTTTCTTGCTATTCAAATAATAATCCACTACAACTCGTTCTATATTTGAGTATAATAATATATTGTTACGTCCCTGTCGGTCGCGGCTAAGAAAAAAAAATAAACGTTAAAGATCTTAGTACTCAGACCTTTGACTCGCGGACCTACCGCTATTTTAAGGTACAAGACCCGGGATAGCCTGCGGCAAGGCATTCGTTGCAAGGAGCTGGGGAGAACTTTAAGAAAAGTACACCTATACGCGGTCTCCTGACCATACGACGACGGTTGGGTCGTGCAAATCGTAGAAGCTTACAGAATGAAGGCTTAGGTGCTCGATGAAGTAAGAAAATTGCTCAAGGCACTCTAAACAATCTAGCACGGCACGATGGCGGGTGAGATTCTGGTAACAAATCTGACAGCGTTGGACCGCTCGCCGGCGCCTTATTTCAAAACCGTTATTACCGAGAACCCTTTGGATATGTGTGGGAAAGCGTGTATTGTTACACTGCTTGCACAGAATATATGACGGTTCGCACGAATTTGCAGGAGGTTCTAGGAAAAATACTAAAGCTTGTCTACAACGAGTAGTCGCAAATCGGCGCATGAAGTCAAGAGATGGGAGCGATAGCTGTCGAGTGCGATACGAATGTGGTCCGCACATAAAGGTCTCGAAAAATTAATCGGCGTCTGTTTCACAGAGCTGTTGTGTACCGCACAAATCGCAATCTTCGGCGAGCCTTACTTGAGCGGCACTCGACCAGCATCGACCGCACAGAATGAAACCGACTTGAATTATGTTATTTGTAACTAGGAGATGGTAATCGATTATTTCGCGCGGTTCGTTCTCGGTAATATCTTGTGCACAAATTACGCAATAAACTTCGTCGGTCCACGTTCTAATTATAAAATAAACGCGTTTGCACAGGAAAGGAATCAGATTCATAAAATGGTTTTACTAAACGCGACTGCTTTGAGAAATATAAACCGTGGAATCTGATAACGTATAAAAATCGTCAGTGTGCACGCCAACGAAATTTAAATACGCCTCGTGGCACGAGGTACACTCACTAACGCGTTTAAAGGTTGTAAGATTACGCTGGCACTTAGAGCACGACACGGCAGTTGATTTAGTCCCGATCGCGATGCCGCGACTAAAAATAGGCTGGCAAAATTGGTAAACACTCGGTTGGAATGCACACTGTCTCCAATAAATATCCTCGCTCCAATTATATCTATATGCCAAAACTACTATACGGCAACGACCTAGGTTATACTTCTGCCAGTGATCGAAAGCGGGAAAATGTTCAATAAATTCACCGTGTTTTCCGGGAGGTAGAGGTTGTCCGATACACATTGATTTATTTGAGTGTTATTACAGGTGGAGCAGGAATAAACTTACATATCAACTTCTCTTGATATACGTAAAATCGCGGATCATTAACAGGTAACGTGGCCGTGTAGTACCAATGTAATGTGTTAACGCGAATCAGTTTCTTATATTCCCAAACTTGCACCTTGTGTTTTAGCACTTCATTAGAAAGAATCACTGGGTGTCCGACGTATTTCGCACAAAGCGGTTGGTTTACGGTGATTTCTACCCACGCTATAAGACGACGCCACCGATGAGCTCGCCACCCAAATCTGATACCGCGCTTGGTTCTCTTTGGCATCTACAATTACCGAGCAATTTAATTATTAACAATTCATGTCTCGAACTTGTTAAAGCGCACTGATTTATATTATATCTGAAAGAGAATAGTGGATTATAATACTTCGAGTGGAATGCGCATGTCAGCGCGTTCCTTCTCTTGGTCACAAACAAAGCACTTAAACCGACCGTCTAGACGGTCGGCGCCACTCTGTCGGAGAACGCGGCGTCTTCCAAGATGGCGATACTTACGCCAAAGAGACGCGGCAGTGCCATAAACAAAGTAAGAGACGAGAAACTCTCCAAGATGCGCAGGTTAGCGCGTTTCTGGTGCACTAGGATGTCAAAGATTCGCTGTTCGAGCGCTTCCTCTCAGGATTTAGGAACTTAAATTAAGCAATGAGAATATAGGAATGTATGCAATACACAAGTTAATTGAGGTATAAGAAAACAGAATAAAGACAACTCAATTAAAATTATTAAGCAACAATATAATATATTCTTAATAAAGCAGATATTAATATTACGAGTACAATAATTAATAACAATTCGATTGCGATTAATAGATTACTCGAATTGGCGATATTTGGCATGCTTGTAACAAAACAATTGATTATGCGTGTTGCAATATCCAGTAAAGATTCGAGTATGTATGATATATGTATATATTACTCGAATATGGAACGAGTTGTAGTGGATTAATATTTAAATAGCAATAAAGATACACTATATAAAATAACTTACAATACAGCTTCTTCTAGATTCTAACGCAGTACGAATATATGGTGAATGGACCCGCTTGTCGGGATAGAACTTAGGAAGTAGACCCGTCGCGTGTCGGGATGTAGAAAGCAATGACCACTTGGTCGGAGTTAGAAGAAGTTCGACTTGCTGCTTTGAGGTCCAGGAGAGAACTGCGCTCGGCCTGGGTCAGAGTAAAGAAGTCGGGCCAGCTCGCTAAAGAGCCGTCTACAATGGAGAGTTGTAGGCCGTAAGAGTAAGAAATTGACCAATCACAGACAAAGTACAGAAGAATAATCGATTTAGATTTGTCAATTTCTTACTGTCACGGCATACAACTCTCCATTGTAGACGGCTCTTAAGAGAGGCAGTGGAAGGGAGTGGCCGGCGCAGTAGAAAGGACGTAATATCATTAGGCGGTAAAACTCGCGAAAAAGACGACGTAGATTGCGACATTCTAATCGAATCCCTGCAGTCATTGCTCGACGTAACCGTAGAACTCAATTTAAACACAGTATCAATTTGTAAGGGTAGCATGGACAACATTGAATTTAAAGAAATTCGCGAATATTCGCGCAACATTTTCATAGACAGCAATACCAAAATATTAGTCTGCACTACCCAAATAACAGTTTCGCCGAAAGACCAACGCGCCGAAATCATCTCTGAAAACCAATGCTCCGCTTTAGGAGGACACAAAAACGTAACTAGAAGCTACGAGCGAATTCGACGACGTTACCTAAGGACAAACATGAAAATCGATATACAAAAGTTCATTCACGCTTGCCGGAACTGTCAACTAAAAAAATTAGTACGAGCAAAAACCAAACAGCCGATGATATTAACGGACACCCCAGACTCAGCCTTCGACAAAGTCTCTATAGACATTATGAGTCCATTACTAGTCACAAAAAACGGAAGCACGTACATCCTAACTATTCAAAACTTTCTTACTAAATTCTCACTCGCAATCGCGCTGAAACAAGCAATTGCGAAAGATATAGCCGAAGCTTTCAAAAACGATTTTCTATGCACATTTGGCGCGCTTCAAGCAATCTTGACCGATCAAGGGTCACATTTCGTAAACTGTCTTATGCAAACGGTCGCTCGATAATTTAGAATAAAGCAATGTAGAACTACGGCATACAAATCACTAGCAAATGGCTCAGTAGAACGATCGCATCACGTTCTATGGGAATACCTCAAACAATTCGTAGATTCACGCCACAAGTGGGACGAGTATCTGCAACTGGCATCCTTTTCGTATAATACAAGCGTACATGAAAGTACCAACTTTACACCTTATGAGTTAATTTTTGGGTAACACGCGCGCACACTAAGTACCGACCCGACAAAAACTTTGCAAACGAAAGCTACTCGGAGTACCTTACTACCCTTTTTAATAAAATTCACTATGTACAAGCAATAGCACAAAAGAACCTTTGTAAGTCGAAAGAAAAATAAGTTCGCAAAATTTTAGACTAGGCGAACAGATATATCTGTTAAAATACTACAACAAGAGTAAGTAAGGAAACCAATATATTGGTCCATATCAAATATTAGAAGTACTATCAAATAACAATTGTAAGATTAAGGATAAGCGTGAATAAATATAAGTCTAGAGTAGTCCATGTAGATTAGATAAAGAAATGTAAAACACAAGAGCTCTAATTACATAAGTATAGTTATCATGTGTAAATAAGTGCACATTTATGCATGTATTCAATCAAAAAATAACCGCTATTCTGAAGTGTTGCCACTTGTACCCAAGAAAGAAAAATGGCGACAACAGACGAGAACATCACTAGCAGTCCAGACATCGAGACGTCAAGATGCATTTAGCAGCAGCAGTGATACTCATTCTCAACTCAGCAGTAAGGCTAACAAATGGTGTCCCGTGCTCCGATTGTGGTGGACGCGGACTTAATATCACCACACTGGTTTTTTCGGACATTAAGACGTGCAAGTTGGACAATATCGAACCGGAAGCTCAAAAAACGTATGCAGCCAATGCAGCTATCCGATTATGATAAGAGACAAGTCATACAGTGTCTTATCGAGATAGATCGTAAAATATTTTATTGCGGAATACACTCGCACACAAGCGTAGTGCCAAACGGACGGAAAGGATACATCCAAAAAATTGGTTTGAACGGATGTCAGAAATTACAATTCACCGGTGCCATTACTCTAAAAAATGCCGTCATTACGGGCATCCGACAGAATCAGAGAAACTTCAGAAAAGTCACCCTGGCCGGAACAACATTCATGGACGGACGTTGCTTAGGAACGCAGTACGCATACGGAACTTGGGATAACGTAATCGTTAAAGCCTCTGTTAGAATCACCTTGAGAACGCTCGAAGTCTCGGTGCAACAAACGAGCAATCAAGTGATCTTGCCATCTGAAACTTACTGTGCAGTAACGAAGAGTTATTGCATAGACTTGGATGGAAGCGAAACATTCTGATCTACATTTTTGGTTGAAAGTTGCTACTTTGATCGCTACACTATCTTCTACGAAGAACTGGCGACCAAACTAATTTTCATACCTGAACAAAAAACTTCGACTATCTTCACGGTCACCACACAAAAAATCATTTTTGCACTCACAAAAACAGCCAAAGTGAACGTTTGCGGATATAAACTCCTGCGAACGGAGCATCCAAAGCTGTTCATTTTGGAAACGCACTTCAAAAGATGCTTCAAAACTTGATCCAAGATATCAGTCGACAACCTAGACATCTTCTCCTACGTAAATTCAAAGTTTGTTTACGTGGAGAAACGCATACAAAAACACAGCTGACGCAATTATGTCGAGACACCATAAAGCAAAAGTGTGCGTTAGAAAGACAAATTCTGCAAAACGCCCTTTCATTGTTTAGTTTCGCGCCCGACGAAATAGCGTACCGGATAATAAAAACACCTGGCTACTCAGCCGTCACTTCTGGAGAAGTGATACACCTTATCAAATGCATACCAATAGAATGCAGGCTACGACACGAAAACTGATGCTATAACGAGCTACCCGTTTACTACCGAAACGCATCATTGTTCCTGCTACCACGATCAAGAATTATCGTCAAGACGGAAACACAACAAAATTGCAGCAAACTGCTCCCGCCAATTTACGAAAGTTACGAAACATGGTTTAACTTGACACCAAAACCGGTTGAATCATTGTAATTTCCAGTCATTTAACCACTCACTAAACCCACCTGGAAATACATGAGCCTATCATCTCTAGCTAGTGGAATTTACACATCAGAGGACTTAGATCGACTTTGGAACCATATCATGTTCCCGGTCAACAAACCATCAATGCTCAATACGCTCGCACGAAAAGCCATGGGACAGTTTATCTTTCCGGGCAGTGTATCAATGCTTAACTTCATGGACAAGGAATTGGTGAATCACATTGCAGAGAACGCTGGCCGTTGCTTCTAAGAAGGATTCATAACGTTCGGATCAGCAAGCGCAGGAGTCCACGCTATAGTTTTGACTCTGCGGTTAACAAAACTGATCGTTGACACCATTATTTACGGATATGCACTTCATTCTGTTTACGGATGGAGTCTTCACCTCCTTGGTGTCATATGAAGTTCCGTTACTCACCTTTCACTCCACCTGGGCAGTATCTCTAATGCAAATGCCGAAAAAAAGTCATAGGACACCAGAGAAGATGGCGGACCGACAGCATTGATGGTGCAACCATTTTTGCAAAGTTCAGCCGAAAACAAGGCCCAAGTGACCAGTGAGTGCGACAACAGTGAATGTAAGTGTGTAGTGCAAAAAGGAGACAAATTCCAGTGATTTACATAAATATCTAGAGAGAAATTACAAAACACTTAGCGAATAGAAACCACATAATGGTTACATTTAATGGTTACATTACATTTTAAGCTTAGCAAAACCAGCGAAAATGTTGGTACATCATCCAACATTTTATTTTAAGGTGGGAGGTGTTACGTCCGCGCCATATTTTTAACGTGTAATTTCTTTTAACATAGGATAATTTTGCGCTTACCCTAAGATTTCCTACTACCATAGCTTTACGCATGTACATACACATACATATATACGTCTCGTAATCATCTTATGCATCCAAACGCACCCTACCTAAGATTTCCGTTATTTCCGTCCGGACCAATAGAAATCGTCCTTCTGGACAACTTTCTCTTAGATCCTTCTACCGTATTAGCGTGACCACGGCTTAAGTTTCAAACCGCGCTTAAGCCCCCTTCTACCAGTTCTGCTCTTTTCCACTGACTCTCACGACGCGCTGATCCGACTTCTTCATTCCGGAGCCAAACCGAGAGCAGTTCTCATCCAGATCTCTTTCAAGTCAGTCGATTTCTTCTCAAGTTCTGGCATCTCGACCGACGCTGTCGAGTCCATGCCGCTTTCACGGATCTACAAAATCCATATTCACAATTTTTTGTCGACTTCTAGCTGCGCCTAAAAGCAAGCGTAATCGTAAGTTACTTTTGTTATTATCTATATTCATTTTTTTCATTATTATCGGTATTCAATAATTATTATAATTATTCATATTCAATTATTCTTGTTATTTGTCCACATTTGTAACTTTAGGTTAACTCTAGAATTTGCTAATCTATATGCTACAACTGTATCAATTTCACACTCAAGTAGTATAATTATTGTCGCACTTGAGTGAACATAATAAGAATATTAATAATATTATAATCTCGCTTTATACAACGAGTATTGTGGACTTACTTTGTGCATGATGTAACTTATTTTCTTGTCGGCTAGAACAAGCCATTTTTCTTTGAATATATATATTATACTTATTTGGCATAATTTATGTTAATTATAAACCCTCAATCTTCTCGCAGACGCGCTCATTAAGTAGCGCATTTTATGCTCAAACCAAAAAAAGCGCCCGAACGGCGAATCTCGAGGTTTCTTTTCTCTCAACTATCTTGCACGGCGTGGCCACGCGGTCAAAGCGTCAGTGTCACCATCTTGAAGGACGCCGCGTCTATCGCTGTTCTTGTCTAGGCGGAACGTGGGTGCCGCCATAGTGGCACGTTGTCTCCGTTCCAGTTTCTTCGCCGAGAGAAGGAAAACGCCCGAACGGCGCATCCACTCAAAGTATCCTCAATTTATAAATTCTTTTCAAGAATAGTAACTAATCGCAAAGTGTAGTGTAACAATAATCAACCGCGCCAGACATATCAATTCAGAATGCCTAATTGTAGAAGCCGAAGAAGTGCAAATGCGGTAACCGCGCCGGGTGGCAGATACCACGGTGACGTAAAGTCATCGGGGGGTCGAGGATACATTAAAACAACCGCGTAATCTTGGAATGCACGAGGTGTGAATCTTAAGCAACGAAAAGGTCAATTTGAATATCGACATCCGCAAGTGGAAGAAACCGGCTCTTATAGAGTCCGTACGTCGTTAGTATACCGCAAGCTTCTCTGTAACCGATCCCCGTTATCAAAGTGTATAAATCTAAACGCATATGTAATTTTATTCCGTTACCTTCTGTAGTAACTCTCGAGTGAAATAAATGTGTATCCGTGTGCGAGAATCTTCGTTAACAAGCACAGTCATTTACCTACCCGAGAATTTTGATTATTGGCAGAAATATAGTTTAGGTCAATGTCGTAAAATATCAGGATATCAACGGTACGGATATAGCAAAGTTTACTGTTCATATTCGATATCGGACCCTACTGTACAGTCTTTGAAACTTACGGAGTACTCATCGGGAACCGGTCCGACATAATTTGTTGTGATAGGTGCAACGCTAGCATAACTACAATTCTACCAAGCGTACGTGATTGCGAGGAATGTCATAACCATTACTACTTCTTTATAGCGGAACATACCGACAATTTTTACGAGCTCCCAGATTCTAGCATATTACTTATTTTCGAGGAAGCAATTTAACGAAATCCTTTCAACTTCAGTGCAAACGTGTTCGTGCCGTGATACGCTCATGGACCAATGATATTTACTGCACATCGTGCGCCGATAATATTCCGTCGATAGAATCGCGAGACGAGATTAACTATCACGTGCCTGTAATAAGCGCGGAGGTAAGGACCGGAATTATTTAGTGTTGCTTGTGCTGGGCGAATGTAGTGCTGATGTTGCTCGCGTACGACTGCGATGTCTGCGTGCAGCAATTCCTTCTCTGCGACTCGGAGTGATAGCACGTTTTCATGATATTTCCCTATTTTCTCCCCGGGTATATTTTTCCAGTAAACTCGATGAGAACTTTCTTGTCCACTCGTTTCCGAATAACGCGAGTTTTTTGTTTAGATCCACTTGCAAAGCTAGAAGCATTTTTGTATACTTTTTGTGAGCGGTGTAACGACACCAACTTCTTGCGTCATATTCGTCAAATGTTAAAAAGTCACGGCCTCAAGGTCGGGTGGAGACGCGCTGATATTTATTGTTAGATGTACCACTGGTGGATTGCATCGAGTGCATAGAGGAGCACCCGTACGTGATTGATTGCCTCAACTACAACAAAGGTAATAATATTCGCGACCCAACCGTTTATATTTACTCGGGTGACTGCGTGAAATATCGTTCGGACATCCAAGATCTCCAACATTTTCGTGAACGAACATTTTGCCGCGGGCGATTTCGGGTATTTTACCCAAAATAAGCGGCAGGACCCAGTCGTAAATCCGAGATCTAATTTCTTTTTTTATTTTAGTAGCCGCGACCGACCGGGACGTAACACCATGATGTCCCGGTATAGTTGTGTTAGCTGCGTTTTTGTGTTTTTCCACGTAAACGAACTTTGAATTTACGTAAGGGAAGATGTCTAGGTTGTCGACTACTGTCACGTCCCAACATTTTTCCCTCCTAATCGTCCGCAATGACGTTAAACTACGGCGACAACAGTTGTATTATAATCACATACTGCTATATAGTTGTGTCAAGCCTAAAGTTACGTATCTTTCCATAATCTTATGTTAGCCAGTTTCG
>NW_018021960.1:0-5546 GCF_002006095.1 Pseudomyrmex gracilis
GAACAAAAGACGAGGCTACACTGTAGTATACAAAGGAAGCTGTACGTGCATTTCTGCAATTCTGTGCTCAGCAATTTGGATATAAGAATATAATATAATTAAACATAATATAAGGATATAAATATAATATGTATCATAAATACTTTATATATATTATAAATATTATGTCTATTATAAACTTATGTATATTATAAATATTTAATGTATTCTAAATAAAGAAATATTTTTAAAATTGTTTTATTTGAATTTTAACTGAAAAATCCTAACCTAACCTAACCTAAAAGCAGAATTTAGTACTGATCAAGACTTGTGTGTTTGTATGATGCCGGTATTCTGAAGTACATTCTGCTTACACAAAGCTCGCATAGAGTGTTGAGCATAACGTGTCGTCGCGATGCTTGTCAGATGGATCTGTATCTGGCAGTCACAGAGACAGCACGCCATGGAAAGCATGCTTGCATAATGCCGGCACGTTTCCATCATTTTGTTTGCTGGGTACTAACATTATGCCAGAAAAAACAAGCCCAAAACAGCACTATGTAGTTCACGAATATTGCGACAGAGAGTGCTGCAATATGACGCGTGCGCATATGATCAGTATGCATATGCATATCGTGCCACATGACAGATTTTCTAACCTACGAAGTATCTGCAAACGTAAAGATCGTTTAATAGTAGTCGCAGAGAGCAAACGTAAGTCTCACGAAATTGACTTAATGGATCTATCAAACTACTCAATCGCAACACGATCGGTCACTTCCGCGAGATCTGTGACTGCAATTGCGTTTTGCAATAACATAGAACAACTTTAAAATAACTCGCTTTGCGGAACACGTGATTTTTTTTGTCAAAACGTTTTCAATACAACACAAAACAAATCAAACTTTTATAAGTTTTACTTAAAAAGTCAAAGTAAACAATATTTGTGTTGCATTTGTTGTGTTATTTTTTAATCTTACATTTATAGTGTAATAAATTATATAATATTAAATCGTAGTGTATTAAATATTATACAAATATTGTATTCAGAGATGTTATATTGTGATTATTATGTGTTATATCATTCTATAAACGTTTAAAATATCATCTGTACTAATGTGAGTATAGAAAACAATGCCAACACATATATGCTGGCTATTTTCTAAATATTAATATACACCAATCAGATGCATCTTTTTGACTCTAAAGTTGCTTTGTTTTTCTTCCCAGAAGCGTTTTTAAAAACGTGTGCTGGAGTAATAATTATTATGAACTGCCAACGCATGCTGGCTATGTTCTACATAATATTAATATAAAATAATGTCAGATGCATCTTTTTGACTGTAATGTTTTTTCGTCTTTCCTCCCAGAAGCGTTTTTAAACACGTGTGCTGGTGTAAAATTTGTATTATGAACTGCCAACGCATATGCTGGCTATTCTCTAAATAATATTAAAATAAATCGCATTTTGTTGACCGTAAAGTTGCTTTGTTTTTTCTGCCAGAGACGTTTTTAAACACGTGTGCTGGTGTAAAAATTATTAGGAAGTGCCAACGCATATGCTGGCTATTTTCTAAATAATATTAAAATAAAACAATGTCAGATGCATCTTTGTGACTCTAAAGTTGCTTTGTTTTTTCTTTCAGAGGCGTTTTTAAACACGTGTGCTGATATAATGATGAATACATAATATTTACAATTACCTGTGCTGGCTATGTTTTAAAATTATTATATTAAAGTATTTAATAGCGTAAAGTTTTTTTATCTTTTACCCAGAGGCGTTTTTATAAACGTGTGCTGGTGGTATAATAAATATAAATTATGTAGAATAAATTGTGCTGGATATGTTTTAAATTTATTGTATTATATTGTTTTTAACATAAAACTGTTTTATCTTTTTTCCAGAGGCGGTTTTATAAACGTGCTGGTGTAGTATACTATAGTATACATGTATGTGTTATAGTCAAAGCCTGAAGCACGTGCACTTTTAGGATTGACTGGTCAATCCGTGGAGCATTAGTCAAAGCCCGAAATAGGCTTGCTTATGTATTTTTTAATATACGCTATCATCGCAGTGACATATTGTAGATCAGGTTTTGAATCAGAGTTTTAAAGAGAGAAGATGTAGGTAGCAGTTGAAGGTAGGAACCTAATCCAACGTAAGTTATGATGTCACTGTGATGATAGCGTGAAAAGTACAAAACAAAACATATTTTGAGTTTTGACTAAAGCTCTGCGGAATGATCAGTCAATCTTAGGAATGCCCGGGCCAGTGATGCCAGTTACGACTGGCATCTTAGACGCTAGCAACACTACTGCTGGTGTACTCAATGAAAAAATGTGTTATTATAGTGTTTTGGAAAGCTCTGGAGTTAAGCTATAAAAATATGCAATAAATTGTAGGGGGTTCTATTTAAAAAAACTAAGGTTGACCTTGAAATGACCTTAAAGGACATGGTCAAAATCAAAGTCAAGGTCATCATCTTACTCCTTGCTTGAAACCATACATCTTTGCTATTGGACATTTTTTCCAAAATGCATTCTAATTGAAGATAGTAGGGGGGTCCGATACTTTTCGATGACCCTGTACACTTTTATGTATGAATTAAATACTTTAAGATTATGCATCTATAAGATGTAAATTTTTGTTCTAATTTATCAAATAAAAATATATAAAAAGTAACACTAATAATATACATTATATAATATATACATATATTAAATGTTTTTAAATACTCTAAAAATGTAAATGATCACAGTTAACTTATATTTAATAATTAATATAAATATATAATGCAATTATTGCATTATTAATTATTAAATATGAGTTAACTGTGTGTTACGTTCTGGGGACTCTACGGGCCCCTTTTTCTTGCAACGCGACGCGCCAACGCATAACAAATTTCCCTTTTAGTAAATAATAAAAAGCAATAAATAATCCGAGCAGATTTCCTATCGTTTGGAGACTTGGACTCCAGATAATAGGAGAGCAAACGGAAATCACTCTTGCGCCCGAAAAGATAAACCGCGCCTAGTAATAACACGAAATGTTTAATTTATTGTTTAAACATCCTAAACAAACCCGGATAACTCCGGGCCAAGAAGAACACCGCTCATAAAACTAAGACCAACCGGAGCAAATAGAACTCCGGCGTCACGAGCCATTTTATTATAAACAAATAGCAAAAGGTCTAGGTGGCGTGATCGAAAACCAACACTCTCCCTTTTCCCTTCTCCGGAAAATCGGACAAGCCGACCGAGCCGAGAGATCGTCGCCGATTGGCAATCTCACGAAGTTTACCCGACTACTAACTAACAAATGGGAACTGGCGAAGCTCGACTTTTCCGATTGGGAGAGTCCTCGCTTATTCAAAATTGTATATAAGCCGGGACTCTCGGGATCGGAGTCAGTTGAGAGCCGCTAATCTAAAAGGTCGGGAGTGGTACAAAGATTTTGAAAAGTTTGGTGCCGTGAGTGCCAAAGCCGGGACACCGAAGCCGCACTGGTATTCATCGCTCCACTTCCGAGTACCTGCAGCCAACCCGACACCGCCGCCACCAACCATGTAGTAAGTGTTTTTAAGAAACCAATTGTTCACTGAGATCCCACGAACTAGAAATAGAGATTGAGAAAAAGAGAGAAAAACGATAAAGTCCCGCACGAATTAGACACAACAGCCGCGGTACTGAACTGCTTAAGATAACCTCTCCCCTCCTTCCTTGATCAGAGAGAATATCTGCGATCCTGAATCGCTCCGGATGACTGCTGACAGGCGTCCGAGGTTTTGAATCGCTCAGTACGACTTCTGACAGGCATCCGCGGTTCTTGAATCGCTCCGGATGACTTCTGACAGGCATCCGCGGTTTTTGAACCGCTTCGGATGACTGCTGACAGGCGTCCGCGGTTTTGAATCGCTCTGGATAACCTCTGACTTCCTTCCTAAATCACGGAAACGAACAAGCCCGCTTATCTCCGAATATCAGTCTTAGAATCATAACACATTCAAATTTATTCTTATCATTAAATTTATCGGAACCTAAGAAATGAAACAAAACCGAATTTGTCAATTGACATAAGGAAATACATTTCTAAGATGATCTAAGTTGCGTAAACATGGGTTAAAGAGGCTGGCTGCACTAAACAACTCGTATTCCCTCTCTCTCTCTCACACTTGCACTCTAGCTTATAGATTACTTTGTACGAAACGATTATGCGCTCCGTCATTGTATTAGTTTCAATACACCTGTATGTTAGTAATTTGTCAAGATTTTGATTTGTCTTTTTTTAAATAAATATAACTACTTTATAATGTGTGGAATCAAACTAAGAATTATTCTTTTTTATCCTTCTTTCCGTACAACCCACTCTCACTTCCTCGTTAAAATCGCTAGGTCCCGTCCTTGGTAAATGAGATTTGCGTCTCAGACCTAAAAAGAGACCAACGAGTGAGTGTTCGCTGGACAGAGTAAGATCGGCGTACGCCGTTGACCTGTCGACGAATATAAACAAACTCTCTCGACTCGCTTACAGCGGGACTTCCGTGTCCACTGTAAAGAGAGATATGGAAAACGACGCGTTTACTGTTGCGTCACACCACAGCCCGACCGTATCCATGGGCCAGGACGTAACAGTGATAATTTAAATTTTTAGAGTATTTAAAAACATTTAATATATGTATATATTATATAAAGTATATTATTAGTGTTACTTTTTGTATATTTTTATTTGATAAATTACGACAAGAATTTACATTTTATAGTGAACTCATATTTTATAATTAATATAAATATGTAATTTATATAAATATGTAATGCATCTTGAAGTGTGTTATTTTCTCTAAAATTATACTTTTTCCAAGACAGTAAATCTTGGAAAAGCATTTCACGTTGTCATACGCAAGAAGCGCGCAACGTGTCTAGTGTCTCGCCTTATAGCTTGGCTTGGTGGAAGGAAGACGAAATATAGTATATCTGCACTTTTTCCACGAGCGCACACGGACAGCGGTTCTCGCTTGTGTGCGTATCCCCACTACTTCAGTGTTTTTGGTGCTGGCCGGCTCGATCTGTACGACGAAAGACCGGTAACGCGAGAGACAGCGGGAGTAGCCCGTCTCATTTTAAAAGAAGGACGGACTAACTCGACGAGAGACAAGGACAGATATAGTACGTCTGTCTTCTTCTCTCAGAGACCAGTTGAGGGCGCCACTTTCCGGGCAGAGATCCCACTGCTAACTTCGGATCTCGCTCTCGCTCCAGTACCCTCTTAAGAGAGTACTGGATACCGACTATAAAGATCTGTAAACCGACGTTTCTCCTAAGTCCTTTGGAGTCGTATTTACTGCATCAAATCTAAAATGCTTCTACAGAAATAAATAAATAGTGCTAAGAATTGGCGCTTGTTCTTTGGAATGTCAAAATTCAGCATAAATTTTTTCTTATACAGTTTCCTTCTATAACCTCACTATATATTCATATATGTAGAATTATTTCTAAGCTTATGTACATATTTACAATGAACAAGCGCCACAGGTACAACAAAAACGGATCTAATGAGACATTCAGATTAT
>NW_018021960.1:11056-12561 GCF_002006095.1 Pseudomyrmex gracilis
CATTTTGACATCTCACATGTTTGACAGATATGGTCGCCAAACCATATCCTAATGAGGACACAGATGGATATGGATTTGGTCTACTAATTTCGCCGGCGGTTGGCGACAAAACTGCGACATCTCGCAACCAAATTGTTTGCTGGGTATCTAATTGATAAGAACAAAATGTCTTAGTGTGATGACAGTATACGTTATCATATGCTATCATTATGAATGAAAAAAAGAGTTTCAAGAGGCATTATCTATCTATTTTCAAAAGCACTAAATAGTTGTTTTTATGTATTTGCTTCTATAGAAGCACTTTTTATGTAATGCAGTAAAGAAACTTAAAAATAAGAGAAATTTAGGTTTTTTAAAAAAAAACGTCGGTTTACAGGTCTCTATCCAGTTTACAGGCCGGGCTCCAGTACCCTCTTAAGGCCAAGGATTCGACGAGGACCTTGTCTCATACAACTGACATGCTAAATGACTATTTTGTGCATGCTGCCGGTAGCTCTACCAATGCAGTGCAATCACCTCTTCAGAGCAAAAATTCATGTCGGTTTCGACTTTTCACAAAAGGCAAAGTCTTTTACTATTGACATGATTATTTTATACTTTCTATTTTATATTATGTTCCAGTAAAATAATGTACAAAATTTTACTTGGTGCTACTGTTTGATATTACTTTTTTTGTAAGGTAGATTTAGTAAAGAAGAAATTTTTGTAGTATAGTTTAAATAGTATTATATAAAATTTTTATCACGTAAAATTTAGATTTTTTATTTCAAGTTACTTTAATGTTGCGCGTGTACTTGGCGCCTTTTTTCACCTTTCTTTAAAAAAGTTAGTTTGTTCGGGATATCACTTTTTTGTGACGTATGACGTCCAATTACCGCATTCGTATCATCGTCTCTTGGCAAAACTACGAAACTCCGGCCGACTAATCAAGCGTTTTGTCTAGACCGGAGACGATGACGATGACAACAACGACGACGAGAATAACAGAAACGTTTCTGAATATAAAATCCAATGCTTCACAATCTTTATAATCTTCATCAATTTGCATACAGGAGGGAGCATTCGACGCAACCAAGTGTTGTTAAATTTCTGGATGATGTTAGGAGTGCGGCGGATCAAAGGATAATAACTATCACTGTTTTTTTTATCTGTCTCAGGCCTTCGATAGAGTTCAGCATAACATTCTGTTACAACAACTGATATTAAAAAATTTTTCTTACTTTACTTTGCGCTGGATTGAACCCTTACGAAAAAGAACTACTGCCGGCTGTGTGATTATTACATGCGGCCGTGTGATTAATATGGCGGCTCTGTAATGATCGAGGCGAATATTATTGTATCTGTAATAATTTTTAGCAGCGGAATACAAGCGGACATTACTCGCTCTTTAGATATTATTGGAAAAACTACTGTGTGTAATAACCACTGAGTGTGCGGATCACACGCAGATATTACTAGATATCGCTCATATATATATTATACAGATAAAAATGGTATATTATGAG
>NW_018021960.1:15206-24778 GCF_002006095.1 Pseudomyrmex gracilis
AAGGTTATGTTGTTAGCAGATGTCCAATCCTACGATATGACGTTTTACAGCTGACAATTTTAACAATAACATACTATTGAGACCATCTTTTGTCAAACGGCGGAAACTTATTTATACTCCTAATATCAGTTGAAGCTTTGCAGGAGTCTTCTTCCGCGTAGACTGAGGGAGAGACTTGTAATTACTCTTATCTATCTTCATCTGGATTACTGCTGTTGTGCTCTTACGAATGTCACTGCAGAGCAAGATCTCCGTCTTCACAGAGCAATTAATGCCAGCGTTAGATTTATACTGAATATTAGAAGAGATCAACACATCACGCCGCACTATAAAGCATTGCGATGGCTCAATGTAAATGATCGTAGAAGATACTTCGTGGGATGTCTACTACACATAATACTTACGACGCAACAACCTTCTTTTATCTTTTCAAATTTACATCGACGTAGAGCATCTGTGAGTGATAGGAGGGCATCAGATGATGATCTTGTATCACCTTTATGTCGCACGGAGATTTTCAGGCAGTCTTTCATAGGTACTACTATACGGATTTGGAATAATATCTCTTTGAATATCAGAAAAGTGGGAACACATGGCTTATTTAAATCCTTGTTCTACGGATACTTGCTAGATAATATCTGAATATTTGAGTATGTTGCTTACTTTACGACCACTTTGTTATTATTAATTTCTAATTTTTATTTTTATCTCTAATTTTCTTATAATTTGCTTTTGTTGTTACTTTATTGTTATTTTACTGTTATTTTTTTTATTCTCTTTCTTTTGTTATTATTTTATTACTTTGTTATTATTTTCATTCATTGTTTATACCTCCTATGTAATTATTTTATTATGCCTTATATATTGTCTTTGTATCTTATTCTATTGTTACTTTGTGCTTTAGGGGATTTTATCCTGGAGCGCTTTAATAAATAACGCTTTCTCTCTCTCTCTCGCTCTCTCTCTCTCTCTCTCTCTCTCTCTCTCTCTTTCTCTCTTTCTTTCTTTCTCTATCTTTATCTCTCTTTTTCTCTCTCATCACATATTACAATTCTCTTCGTTGTTTTCGTTCAACTCGCTCATATCGCCATCTCTTAAAAGCACTAGATACATGCACACCTTACACATATAAAGACTTGGTTTAAACATAATAAAATTGTATATATTTAAAAGAAAATTTTCAATACCTTCGAACAAAAGACACAGACAAAACAACACACACACATTTTTTTAGTTTTTTAATTCAAATCGATTGAGATTAAAAAGAAGTCAATCGGTTCAGTCGTTATTGAGATATAAATACTTAATTTTTCACAATGCCTTTTGAAAACTGATTTTTGCGTATAATAGGCACGATGCGCTTCGCGCAGTTTGTGCGCCACTTCGTCGCGCGTGAACTTGACGCGAGGCACTACCGTGCCACTTGATGTAAGCATTATACGTGTATCGTCTCATGAAATTATAATGGTTAATTAGAATTTTAAGAAATAGTTTAAGTAACAAATTCCCAGACACGGAGACTAGAGAGTCGAGATAAGTAGACCCGCTAATCACGCATTATAAACAAAATCGGACTGAAGAAATTGAATTAAATAAACAAATCTGATCGACTTTTCACAAAGGGAACATATAATGGACAATGAGTTCTCACCCACGGATCACGTGCTCGCTATAGCTCTCGTCGCTTCAAAGATATCGCCATAAAATTCGACAAGCGAAAACCGCCGCACGATAATCTAACCACGTTAATATAAACAAAATAAGACACGCACCGACACCAAAGTCTAAACACTCGATAACTCTACTGACCCAGAAGTCGAACGCTGGTGAAGTTACTCGCCTTCATGAGAACAACGAATGAGAAATCGATAATTGGGCAGAGATCAAGAAGGGGATAATTGAAGGAACGAATCAAATGATAGAGATCAACGAATCCTTACTCCCTGTTTTAATCTCCAAGATCAAGGACTCCAGATCCTGGATCCGGAGCGCAGTTCTAAAGCAGTTAGAAATAATGTCTTCTCTCATTTTGCTTGTATACAAAAATATATTTCAATGTGAATAAAAAATAAAAGGTATAATGTCTTTTCTATAAAATAAATACCTGTGTATATTGTTCTTTATACCTTCCAAAACCTGTTCTATTTGCGCGCGCTATTTTGAAAAGACAAAAACTAAAAAAGATTTTTGCGCCATCCGCGCGCGCTTAGAAAATAAATGATAAATTCTTTGATATAAGGTGTTCGTATATTGCGCATTTTGTTGTAACGTATGTGTTTTCACATATCGTATCACTTTCGAGAAATTTTCGAGAAATTTTCTAATCCAAAGTCATAAATCAGAGTGTCGTATATTGCGAGACCTTCAGTTGTCTATTGCGTCTCAAGGCTGTAAATCTTTGTTTTTATGAAAACGCAGCTAAAAGATGTTTTTCATTCCGGTGACAAAAAATGATAGAAACTATATCTGAGTAACAGTCATGCAATGCCGATACGTGACATCTTAGGTCCACTCTTTCACTCCTGAATCTCACAATTTGGGGTTATAAAATCGATATCAACTTTATCAAAAAGCACCTCCCGAATGGGTTCCCACCTTGTAGTAGCTCCGAGGCGGGAGCTCCGGGTCCACGGAGCGCTCGGTGTGCACGTGGACTGGCCGCCTCGCAGTAACTACATAGAACGTTTATTTTGTTCTTAGCGTGTGCTGGTGGCGGCGCGACCGGGCATTGATCGTCAGCTCCTAAGTAAACGCTGGCAGATCTGTCGCCACAATGAATGTGTAAACTGACGGGACAAGTATTGACCACAGAAGGTGAGCATCTGGTGTCCTCGGGGGCTCGGGGCTTTCGCGCCGGAACGGGTGGTGGGGCTTAAGGTTGCGGGCGGTGGTCACCCGCTCAGGGGTAGGCCCGCCCGCGGCCACTTAAGAAAAACCCCTCAAGCTAAGATATGAGCAATCGTGCCGAGAGCTGCGTGGCGCAAAGGGTGTTGCGTCTTGAACGGTGCCTCCTGGATATGCTTCCCGGGCGGATGCCTCCCGGGCAAAATTCAGAAGTATGAAGCCAAGCCCCAGCCATACGCGGCTCTGGCTGGGTGAAACCGCGCGACCGCGACACTCGTGAGACCCAAAATAAAAAAACTCGTTAAAATCACCCCTTCCAAAGCTCCCAAGAGCGAAACTTCTTCCGGAAGCAAACGCTCAGAGAATCCAAATGACACGAGAGCGGGCTCTGTGGTCCCACCTTGCAAACGACTTAGCGGGGCCGCCAGGCGCCGTTTAAGAGATAGGCAGGCGAGGGAGAGTATGGCTGCTAAGGCCCCTCACACCCATACTGCTCTTGATCCAAAAACAAGAACTGGAGGTGGGCGGACTTCGAGTTGCGCGACAAAGCCCCCCAACCATTCACCAGGACAAGAGACCCTGAAATGAAGGGTCTTATGCCCAAGTGACGACAGGAACTGTCAAGGTGGCCCTAGAATTGGAGGGCTACCCTGAACAGAAATTAGGAGCTGATGAAGGGTTGGAGATCAAGAAATTGATCAGATTTCGCATCCTCGGCATGTCCGGAGATGCCAAAGCCCCCACCTTTCTCGGCACTTGAGACATTGATGGGGCACTGATGATAGTGTGCGCCAGTAAAGAGTCGGAGGAGTGGCTTACAAGTCATTCCTCTGATTGGAAGATTAAGAGAACTCCTCTGCGTATGTTGGCGGCTAATGAGTTACCGAGGCGTCATCGGATGATGATACACGTGGAAGAGCCCGATGTAGATGTTGAGAAAGTTTTGAAGCTTCTCAACCAACAAAATGCGGGACTGGCGATCAATGAGTGGATTGTCATCAGGGGGGGCCGAAGTAGAGACGCCACGAGCGCCCACTTCGCCTGTCTGATTAGCGACTCCTCGCTGGAAGCTCTAAAGAACCGCGGTTTCAGACCTTTCTGCGGAACTGGTCGCGTCACTGTTAAGGTGGTAGCGAGCCGGGAACGCGGAGAGACCACGGAGCAAATAGAGATGTCGGAGGGTGTCAAGACTGCCTAAAATGGCTTCTCTCGGCATCTAAATGATATAAATTAACTTGCATCATAGCAAGAACGCCTCGGCAATTTTAGCCAGGAGATGCATGGATATGATGCAAACAAGTATTGCACTAATCCAAGAGCCTTCGATTGTAAAAGGTGCAATTAGAGAACTGAGTGGATGCGGTAATCTATACAAAGCACACTCGGAAAAAAGAGTAAGATCCTGCATTTTGGTTAAAAGACTAAATGCCATCTTTTTGCCACACCTCAGCAGTGAGGATCTCATAGTCATCAGGGTGAGAGTACAACTGGCCGAGGAAAAGGACATGGAGGTACTGATAGGGTCAGCTTACATTCCCTTTGACTCCAAGGATCTACCACCGCAGAAGAAATAAAAACCCTGATGGCCTATGCGGAGAACAGGGGACTTGAACTCCTGCTGGGTTGCGATGCAAACTCCCACCATGTCGGATGGGAAAGTCCCACCGATATCAATCCGCGGGGGGGAGAGTCTCCATGGTTTCTTAATGGGCACAGGACTCACCATCCTAAATAAAGAAATTGAGCCGACCTTCCAGGACTCAAGAAAACGGGAGGTTATTGACATTACGGTGAGTACGGAGAGAGTAGCGGGTCTGGTAAGAGATTGGAGAGTCTCTAATAAACCTTCGGGATCCGACCACAGACAAATACGCCTAACTCTTCAACACTCACCGCCGATAAGCTGGGCTTGCAATCCTAGAAAGACTAATTGAAACAACTTTAGGGCTCATCTTAAGGCCCGGCTCGCTGGAGCTCCAACTAGTTACAGATCTAAAAATAATTTAAAAGACGCGGCGAACTACTTAAAGAACGCCATTGTAGATGCCTACGAATCAAACTGCTTGTCGAAATCAAACAAGCCGGTGACCAGGATCCACTGGAATGATGAGCTTGAGAAGCTGAGGTCAGAAACAAGAAAAAGATTCAACAAAGCAAAACAAACTGGTCTTGCGGCTCACTGGGAAAGCTCCTTTTAGAAGCTCCTAACGAGAATATAGCAAGGCAATCACGAAAGCAAAACGCAAAAGCTGGAGACACTTCTGCGAAGGCATTGAGAATACCCCGGAGGCATCCAGACTTTGCAGAATCTAGCTTAGATTATCATCCTCAGCTGTCTTAAGCTTCCAACGGGGAACATTACTGAGGAAGCATCGGACACTCTAAAACATCTGATGGATGTCTACTTCCCAAGATTTGACAATAAGAAACAACCTAATCGGCCGAAGTCCAAAGAATATAAGCCCAGGGAGTAGCATTTAGCGGCAAAGGTTGTTTATTCGAGGAAAGTTGAATGGACTGTTAAAACCTTCAACCCCTATAAATCACCGGGACCGGATACAATCTACCTGATTCTTCTTCAGGAAGATCTAGGGGTTTTAATTGGTTTACTCACAAAAATCTTAAGACAAGTATTGCCCTAAGACATGTTCCCCAGGCTTGGAGTGGAACGAGAGTCGTTTTCCCAAGCCTAGCAAAAATGACTACATATTATCCAAAGACTTTAGGACTATCAGTCTCACCTCCTTCGTTCTCAAAACGTTAGAGAGATTGATTAATAGATTCCTAAAAAACGGCCCTTTGCTTACATATCCACTAGCCTCCTCTCAATATGCCTACAGAGAAGGCAGATCAACNGATACTGCCTTGCACCATCTCGTCGACAGAGTTGAGACACAGTTGGAGGCAAGGGGATATGCCTTGGGCGTATTCCTGGACATCGAGGGAGCTTTTGATAGTACCTTGTATGATGTGATCGGGAAAGCGATGACCAGGCACGGCATTCCAGCTGCGTTAGCAGACTGGACACAAAGCATGCTTACAGGAAGAACCCTAACTGCTAGTCATGGGGACTCGGTGACTTCCCCATCAAAGATTGTCCGCAGGGAGGAGTACTATCTCCCTTAGTGTAGTGCCTAGTGGTGAATGAACTTCTTGAAAAGTTGCGGAAGGCGAGCTTCTCCGTCTATGGTTACGCTGATGATGTGGCCGTAGTAGTGGGAGGCAACTTTCTTGCGACACTCAAAGATATAATAGAAAAAGCACTTATGCTTACGCAAAACTGGTGTCAATCAAAAGGACTTAGGGCTAATCCATCAAAAACCAAGGCCATGATTTTCATCAAAAAATATAAACCCGAGGCCATTGAGCCGTTAAGGTTCTGGCACGAGAAAATAGAATACGTCCAGTCAGTTAAATACTGACCTGAGAGTCTATCTAGATACCAAACTGAGCTGGAGGACACATCTCGAAATAAAGAGATCCAAATTTTACGCCTCTTTTTGGGCGTGTAAAAGAGTAATGGGAAAGTCCTGGGGCATTAAACTGAATGTTGCCCTATTGATATACAAATTGGTATTGTTACCGAGATTAACATATGCTACTGTGGTTTGGTGGCCTAGAGTAGAAAAGACGGAGGCAAGGAACCTGCTAAAAAACCTACAGGATAACTACCTAAGAGCTGCGTCAGGGGCTATAAGAACAACACCAATAAAGGCGCTGGAAGTAGCACTTTGTATTCCTCCTTTAAATCAACAAATAGTCAGCGCCGCCAGACTCACAGCATATAGATTAAAGTGTCAGGGGGAGTGGAGACAATTCGGGATAGGTCATACCAAGTTCGGGTTCTCTCCACAAATTTCCCTTCACACTGAAGCAAGATAGAATACCCAAAATATACCAAGTGAACAAGGCGTTTTCTATAAACCTGTCCACTAAGGCTGAATGGAGTAATAAAAACTTAGATCCAACCGAACGTAGATGTGTGATTCACCGATGGATCTGGAGCAAACGATCGCTTTGGAGCAGGTATATACTGTCCAGGAAACAATCACAGGAAATTTTTCTCCCTCGGTAAGTTAGCCACGGTCTTCCAAGCGGAGATCTTGGCTATCCTGGAATGTGCAAAACTCCTGCTTTCAAAAGAGACAATGAGCAGAAGGATCCATATCTATACAGATAGTAAAGCCGCTATAAGAGCCCTTGCTAAGACCACCACTGAATTGTCAGTGGTTTAGGACTGCATGAAAGCTCTGAACAGACTGGGAGACCATAACAAGATCACACTAGTCTGGGTACCCGGCCATCAAGGTATCCGCGGTAATGAGATAGCGGACGGCTTGGCAAAGCTGAGCACTTTAGAGAAACCAGCTGGCTAAAAAGTCGGCGTTCCTTTTGCCGTGGGGAAAAATTGCATCAGGGATCAGCTGAAGCGAGAGCACCAGGACTCCTGGAAGAAACTGAAAAGCTGTCGCCAGGCCAGACTTCTGATGAGTCAGCCATCGTCAAGCAGGGCTAAAAAACTGCTGGCTATAAATAAAAATAGACTAAGATTAAATATCGTTCTTCTAACTGGACATTGGGCTTTCAAGGCACATTTGTACAACATGGGATTGGCCGACAAAACAAACTGCAGATTATGCGGTGAGGAAAGGGAAGACAGCGAGTATATATTGTGTCGCTGTCTATCCTTAGTTTAAAAGGATTCAGATCCCTGGGCTGCATGTTTGTGAAGCCCAAGAACCTGAAAAATATCAAGATCGGCTATCTGCAAAGTCTGGCAGAAAACGCCGGGATGAAACAGATAGGCCGATAAGCAACTAACGGGAGTCACAGAAGATCTTGTAGATCTAGGTGACATAAAGAGACGCTAATAGCCCACCCGCTCCTATCTTATTATTATTATTATTATTATCGTCGTCGTCGTCGTCGTCATCATCGTTATCATCGTCGTTGTCGTCATCATCGTCATCATCGTCATGATCGTCATCATCGTCATCATCGTCATCATCGTCATCATCGTCATCATCGTCATCATCATCATCATTATCATCATCATCATTATGGAAAAGCAATTACATGATTTTTTCACTTCGTTGGCGAAAATTAATAATAACTTTATAATATTTCTGAGAAACAAATGATGTATGTCTCAATTTGTAACATCTTACTTCCACTCTCATCCTCAGTCTCTTTGTAATTTTTGGGAGTGAAACAAAGTATAAAACAGACTGCAATTTGAGTTCAAACGCAGTCTGTTTTCAGAGCATCGAGCGCATCTTTGATTTTTGCGAGTATTAAGTAAGCAGTGACTTGAGTAAGTAGTGTTTCGTGAATGATTATATTTTACGAGTTTTAAGTGAAAGTTTTGAAAATGTCGGGAAAAATTCTCGAAGATATAGCAATGTTTGTCATGCAATGTTCATACGATGTGTCCATGATAACACATATGCGTTACGTGCTGATGCGCGTAAGACAAGACATGGATAATATACAACTGTTTAATAATATCGCGTATCGTATCTCCAATACGCTCCTCGCATTGTTGTACTCGTTGGCATTTTTTGACGAAAATCCTCGCTTGTTGCGCATAGCGTGCAAAGTCATAGAATTTTGCACGGCACTAGGACGAGGAAAAAGATGTGCGAGGACTGATCGTCCGGATGGTACGCGATAATGAGAGTAAGTGTCAAATGTTTTTTATTTTTGACTATCAAGACTATTTTTGCGCGCGTAAAACTTTTATATAACGCATGGTTTATTTAATTTAGTGAACAAGTATACTGAGTCGCTGATGGCTCAAGAAGCAAAACGAGGTACCGTCAGCGCAGCTCCTTGCCAGCAGCAGGAAAAGCGAACAGAACAGAGAATGTACCCTCTCGTGCGGAACCTCCTCCGGTGATCGGGGTGTCGCCAATGCGACGCCCTGCTCCAACGGCCCAGCGCCGACGCCGCGAGAAGAAAGAAGAAGAAATAAACGAACCTCTTCTGTGTAAGTATATGAGTAAAACACGAAATACTATAGAATAAAAATAGATTAACTAATAATGTTTAAATTTTAGGAAGAGCGCGTAAGAATGAGCTTTCTCCTCTTCCTCCTCCTCCTCCTCCTCTCGCTGTGTGTGTGATTGTGGTAAGTAAAACTATCTAAATATTTAAAACATGATAATGAGAAATGTAGAGAAAATAGAATATATATCCATTTTTTCAGTAATGAATGAAGACGTGCGCATGCTGCTGCATATTTGTCATGCGCCAGGGATAATGCCTGATCATCATCAGACGGAAGTCGAAGAGGAACAAGAAAGATGGTTGGAAGAAGTGAGAAGAAGGCGAGCGGAGACGGAAATAAAAGGCGATCTCTACGAGCGGTAAACACTCTACTTCTCGGAGATCGGGAACGGTGAGGATGATGCCAACGACGACAAAGACGTCGATGATGATGATGATGATGGCGACAAAGACACCGATGACGACGGAGAAGATACTCGCTCTGTGATAACATAATTTCGGAGTCGAGAGATTCCATCGTGGAAGTGGGGAAAGAGGCGGGAGGTGATTATTGTACATTATAGTGTATATTATTAGTATACAGGGTGTTTCAGAACTATGGGATCAAACTTCTAGGGGTTATTCAGTGCAACAGTAGAAAACATTTGAGTATAGGGACCCATGTCCGGAAAAGTGTCACTACCGCACTACGGCCCTAAGACGCGTTAAAATTTAGAAAG
>NW_018021960.1:24860-26267 GCF_002006095.1 Pseudomyrmex gracilis
GGCCGTAGTGCGGTAGTGACACTTTTCCGGACATGGGTCCCTATACTCAAATGTTTTCTACTGTTGCACTNAATAACCCCTAGAAGTTTGATCCCATAGTTCTGAAACACCCTGTATAATAATTAGTATATAATAATTATTAGTATATAATAATTGTAAACTATAATATAATGAGAGTAAAAGATCCAATTACTGATACATTAAACAGACGCTTCAATTACGTTTTTTGATTAAATACATATATAACGCATTGTAAATATCATATTGTTATAGAAATAAATAAAACTTCAAGCTAAATTAATGAAGAAATCAAGCCTTTATAGTATCATATAATTCAATTCCTTTATTATTTACAGGTGTTTGTGAAATATTTACAATTTGGAATGACACAATTCTCATATTAATAATATTTGCAGGATTTACATGTAACATTTTGCTTTGTTATAATTTGTTATCTTTGTTAAAGATATATAGACATTGTTTTTGAAAATACAAACTTGGATAATCTCTCACACCAAGTGTAACGACTGAATGAGTCGTTACACTTGGTGGCTTGGTGACTTTTACTTATTTTCCACTTCACTTATTTTCCTTTCAGAGGGGATCCCACCACTGCTGCAGAATAAAGGTGGTTTTCCATTACAATTGCAGTGTGATTGGCTGCTACAAATCATGCCGTTTCCCGCGCCTCGTTTGCTCTGCTAAGTGCGAGAGTGGAGAATAAGAGAGAAGTAAGAGTGGGGGTTAGAGGGAAAACTAAGTGGGAATATAACTGAGAGATTTTGTGAGAAGATAATCGAGTGGGAAGATAAGTGAGAGAGAAAATAAATGAAGTTTCAGTGTAAAAACTGGAGGGTCTCGCTTAAAACATTCCAGATAACCTTGTTCTGACCTCGGCGACATTATTCAAGGTCAAATTGATAAAGCTGATGAATAAATCTTTTTAAACCTTAAAACTTTTATCTCAAACATTGTTTTATAACACTTATAGTTTTCGAGATATGTTACCGTTTTGGAATTTTTTATATACTGCGTATGATCATATATAGTCCTATGTATAATAACATTCCACATATAATTACATGTGATCATGTAATTATAATGTTATCCAAGATATGACCTCATGTATAAAACAATACTTTGTTATAATATATCTAATGTACCCAAATAGCACATGGACGTCCTATGAAAATCCAAAGGACATCTTATACGGACGAAACAGATATCCTATTTTCTAATCCCATTATCTAATCCCAGGATCTCTTCTGGATATCCTGAGGAAGAGCAAATGAGCGCCCTGTTTAGTCTCTGAATTATCCTTAGGCTATTATATATACACAGTTTGTCCGGAAAGTTCCCGGACTGATTTTTTCTAGCGCGGGTAAGCGGCGCTATCGAGCGGTCAAC
>NW_018021960.1:30667-33268 GCF_002006095.1 Pseudomyrmex gracilis
CGCTCTACATATGAGGGGTGATTTCATCCCTTAAAACCGTTTTTCAGCAGCAACGGAAAATGTCAATACTCATCTATTGACCTCCCTTACATGTGTGCAAAGTTTCATCAAAATCAGAATTTTCGGGTTCGCGAGGTTCCCTTGTAAGTTGAATAAATCTAAAACTTCAATAAAGAAAAAACTTTTTCGCGGCTTGCGCCCTCACACAACTTCGAGATTTTCCTCGAAGTAATTTTTGGAGGCTCGATTCAGCTTGCCAATCAACCGATAGACTCCATTGAAAGAGACTGGACCTAAAAAAATCCTTAGGTGATAGCGGGATTCGAACTCGAGACGCCTCCGTCGTATTCGCAGCCCCTGCACTCAGTCCGCGAGACTACTTGTTTCTTACTAAAATGTGATTATTTTTATCTACTTATCCTCAAGCTATCCTATACGCATTTTATTTATTATTTCTTTAAATTATTATTCTATTAAAAATATTGCAGTGCAATGTATCTGCAATAGATAAAAATATTTCTCTTATTATTATTACTTATTTATTATACTTCTTATAATTTAAAGTACATTTTTACGCAAAATTTTTTGTCTCAAACAATGTTATATTTAAATCAAATACATTTTATGTTATATTTATGTTACAAAATGATTTTTTTTATTAAATAATGCTTATTAAAACCAAATAAAATATTATTTCGTTGGAATAAATTATTTCAAAGAGTTGTATTGTTTCCGTCAAATAATTTGATTTATTTTAACGTAACAATATAATTTTCATTCAACAAAATTGTTGTTTGATATAAAATTATGTTGTTTGAATGCAACAAATATGAGTCAAACAAATCGGATTATTAAATTAAAAAAAACCGTTCTCTCTGTGTATAAAAACCATATCTTTTACATTAATATTTTTCGAAAAAAGTTTGGTAATTGTTTAGAACAGAAAAATAATAGAACAATTTTTTATTACTAAAATACTAGTATTGGCAATAGTAATATAACTCAGCATTTCTGTAAGAAATATTTTTTATCCTTATTTTTTCTTGGAGACCTGATACTGTTCGCCGTTCAGCTTATATACTCGAGAGAAGGGATCGACCCGGAAAAAACTCTAAGGTGTTGAATGGATTTGAACTCGTGATCTCCTTGTTTGTAGCCCCTGCACTCAGACTGCGAAGCTATTAGACCTAATTATTAAATTATTCTCTATTTCAGAAACATAAGTAAACTCTACCTAACCTCTACATTCAAAATTTCGACGATAGTTAAAGAAGTAAATAAAAAAAATACAATACTTTCTCTGGAATGTAAACGACGTCTTTTACAGAAAAATATTACTGGTTATATATCCTCGGCACAAATATCATCAGTAATTTTGTGCCAGTAATGTACTAGTATGGTAAAATTTTCTTATACAGAAAAGTAATAAAATTATTTTTAAAAAATGATATAAAATATGTCAAATAAATATATAATAAAGTTTAACAGATCCCGATCGTTCATGTTCAAAAAACGTCCAGAGAACGATAGAATGTTCTTTGAAAAATCAACATCTAATATAGATAATAGACAAAGGAAATATCCTCTAGACATCCAGTTGTTATCCAGAGGACAATTATATTTTTTACACTACATAAAAATTCTAAATTACATTAAATTTTCTATATAATTAAAAGTAATCATGTATGCATAGTAAATTTTCATAAAATACATTTATAATGATATCTTAAAATGTCCTGGGTCGTCTTGGATATTGTTAGGATAATCCTAAGGACGTCTTGTGCTATATGGGTAATATCCCTACTCTTAGCCTAACCCAGGATTAACGTCATAGACGTGTTGGAGACTGATCCCGTGTTTGTGTGTGTGTGTGTGTGTGTGTGTGTGTGTGTGTGTGTGAGTTTAGAATTGGAAAATACTACGAAAGTGACGAACCATGGGGTCCTTATCTCTGTTGTGACACACATCACTGATGACCAGGGTTGGGTTATTCGAGCATTTTCTAGAGTTTTTTACATTTTACTGTTTTTTACGGTAAAATACGTATAAAACGTATAATTATCAAAGTATAATATTATGTTTGTAGAAATGCAAATTACATTTATCAATAAATTTTTTAAGCTTGTTGACTGACCTAGAATCATTGAACTCTATATACACTGGAATGCGCATCGAAGAAAATTCATGGCACAAATTGATCAGCGCCAATTTTGTTTGGCCTGGTATTTGAGCAAATCAGAAGCGCGTTTCACGCGCGGTCCCGCTACAACCCTGACGAAAATAAGAAGCTTTACAGAGCGTTGATAACCGTTTAATGAGAATTTTCTGAGAGTTTATACGCTTTATAACTTTATAAGAATGCTTATATAACGCTAAAAGGTTTGAACTCTTTTGGAACGCTTATCAAACGCTATATATAATGTTTTCTAAACATTCTGCAATGATAAGGCTTTTCACAAAACGCTCAGTAAATACTGATAAATTTTCGTACAAAGAGTTTGCTGACAGACTTTTCAAACGGTTAGCAAATGCTTTTATGAGTAAGTAATAAAAAATATTAAAAACTACACATTAAAAATCAATTCATTTATTATAACTCAG
>NW_018021960.1:34264-36230 GCF_002006095.1 Pseudomyrmex gracilis
AAATATTTTTACCCATTGCAGGTACATTGCACTGCACTTTTTAATAAAATAATATTTTAAAGAAATAATAAATAAACCGTATAAGATACCTTGAGAATAAGTAGATAAAAATAATCACATTTTAGTAAGAAACAAGTAGTCTTGCGGACTGAGTGCAGGTGCTGCGAATACGACGGAGACGTATCGAGTTCGAATCCCGCTATCAACCTAGGATTTTTTCAGGTCCGGTCCGTTTTAATGGAATTTATCGGTTGATTGGCGAGCTGAACCGGGCTTCCAAAAATTATTTCAAGTAAAATTTCTTAGGTGTGTGAAAGCGCAAGTCGCGAAAAATTCTTTTATTGAAGTTGTAGATGTATTTAACTTAATAAACTATTTTGTTTTGTCTCACGCTTAACGTAAACACTATGCAAACTTTCAGAAACGCTTTATACAAACGCCTTTCAAACGCTGTAGCGTTGCAATTTCCGCTTTATGAACTTTTTATTGAGCGTTTCAAAATTTTCTACGAACTTCCACAAAACGCTCATACAACCGTCAAGTAAACGTTTATAAAACTTCTCATTTTCGTCAGGGAATGTGAATGACGGAGATGAAAAAGTAACAAAATAGAAAAAGTTTCTTCAGGAATTTGTAGTAAGAAAATTACGTAAAATTAATAAACAAATATGTATAAAAGGACTTTTGCTCGTTAATACGATATAAGTATAAATTTGTCTATTAATACAATGTAAAAACCTACCGTTTTTAAAATAGTAAAAAAGGCACAAAGTACACGCGCGCTTGTTACAAAATATCATTGTATCTTCAAACAAAATGGTTTTATTTTCATTATTTTAATTATTAAAAAAATGCAAATTATAAAAAATTCAATCATTGCAAAAATTCATTCAATACAATTTCAATTATAAATACAATTCAATACAATTCGATACACTTTCATTTCAATTATAAAAAAATGCAATAAATGTAAATAGTCAAAAAATATTTGGAAATGGGCCGATATGAAGTCAAATACAGGATGTTGGAGTATGAACAAAATTCTTTATTTATATAACATACGGCTACTTGTTATAACAAGGTAATCGCTATTAAGGAAATGTTTGGAACATAAAACAGATTTTTTTGTCTCTTTTAAGCTTTCTGGTTTACAATTATGCATTTCCAAAAACGCATATATTCTATAAATCCATTGTTGAGTTCGATTCGGGTCTTTCACTGGAAATCTATATAAAAGATATGTAAATATTTAAGCAATTAAAAATAAAAAGTATGTAAGAATGTGAGCAATAAAAAATATTATTTCTATCTACAACATCCTAACCTAACCTAACAATTTTCATCCTACATTGTTGTTAATACACGCAACTGATATATTTCACACTAAAATCCTTACCTATGAGATGAAATCTTCTTTTCACTTCTCTGCCCACACCCGGGCACACAGCATCTCATGTCGCTAACTTGTAGCGGGACCGCGCGTGGAACGCGCTTCTGATTTGCTCAAATACCAGGCCAAACAAAACTGGCGTTGATCAATTTGTGCCACGTCTCGCTATGCTTGTTAGATGGAGATGCGCATTCCAGTGTATATAGAGTTCAGTGCCTAGAATAGAAAAATACTAGAAATTCAAGAATTTCTTTATTCTGTAACCAATGAATACGCTTAAAAAATTTTGTCGTACAAAAAACGTAGTGCATTTGCTTTAGACGCTTACACTTAAGGCCCTTCTACAATAAGATATTAGTAATAAATCAGAAGTCAGAAGCAAGAATTTGACTAATCATAATCGATTATTCTTCTTTGATTTGACTGTGATTCGTCAATTTCTTGCTTCTGACTTCTGATTTATTACTAATATCAGAGAGAAACCTGAGAGCGGCCATCCTAATGTAATTTTTTACGACGGTTTCAGCCGCTGGTTTTAGCCGTATTTCCACAAAAGTGGAACTCAAAGGCCGTTCT
>NW_018021960.1:38385-39599 GCF_002006095.1 Pseudomyrmex gracilis
TAATTTGTAAACTTGGTAGTAATAAACTACGCCAGTTTTTTATAAAAGAATCTTATTCATCACCAAGTCCTTTATCTTCCCGAATCTCAACAAATTTTGGTGGCAGCGGTGGGATAAATAAACCAACTACCGAGACGGGATCTTATCAGTATTTAGTACGAAGAAGATTCCGGTTGGATTGTGGAGGAAACGACAAGGACATCAAGGATTACTGGTGAGAAAAAAAAACTGTCAAGTAAAGTATAAAAGAAATTTATTCTAAAAAGAGAATAAATTAAAAAGAAATAATAAAAGAAAATCCCGGCTAACGATACGTGGAAACGGGTTCTCAGCACCTGAAACAAAAAAAAAAAATAACAGAGTTAGTAATACTAGCAAGTGGTGCGAAAAGTGATTAGAGAATCACTGTACAACGCTCACGATCTCAAGTTACGCAAGGAACTGATCTACCGCAATAGTAAAGTGAGCCGTGTTATAAGCGGAGTAGAAGCAGCGGACAAGAGACAAGAAAAGGAAGTAAATTTCACCGCAAGTACTCCAAGGAAGTGTCAACGAAGGAACCACTATCCTGGACGCATAAAAGGACCGGTAGAAGAAGAGGAAAATTTGGCAAAGTGAGCGACATCGAAGGCAGTAACCAGGGCGGCAGCGTGCAGCGGCAGCGTACAGCGGCAGCAGACAGCGGCAATAGCAGCGTCAGCAGCAGCGGCGGCGACATAGAAGCCGACGACCTACATAGACAGCTGCATTACGCAAGACAACACTCAGCAGGCAAGGAAATGAGAGCGCTAGCGTAAGTCAAAAATTTGTAATCACGTTTTGTAAATGTCCGAAAACTGGCAAAAAGGTTGCCCGGAAAAACGTGACTGGAACTCCGCTCGTGAATATCGAACAAATAAGAATTTAATACCGACACCGGAACCGCGAACTGCTCCGGCGAAACTAGAGGCACATACGTACAGGCGCCGGTTGAGATTCGAAGGAGACACGGAATCACAATCGAACGTAACTATTGAAAGAGAGTTCGAGATAGAGATAGACCGGAGTATCGCTGGAAACTTATTAAGGGAGGAAGACGGTAATAGCGAACCTACTTCTTTAAATCAAAGCGAAATGTTCCAGGCGGGCGGAAATAACCTTGCGTCAGATTTAGATAACACGGAAAGGGCTCTGGACATAGAAAGTGTTAGGCGAGCCCAGGACGCGGTAGACAG
>NW_018021961.1:0-14316 GCF_002006095.1 Pseudomyrmex gracilis
TTTTTTAACATATTTTTTAGATTATTGATAAAGACCCAAAACAAGGGTCGAAACGTCTAATTGTTAAATTAATAAATTAATAAACACATATATTTCCTGCACAATCACACCAGTGTTTTTGCTTCAACGGCCACATTTGCGTCCTTACCATTAATAAAATGATAATGACTGACTTTATCGGACTTAGAGCAAAAATGTACGCATTGAAAGTGGATAGAAAGAGAGACACAAAAAAGTCAAAGGTGTAAAAAGTAGCATCGTAGCGCGAACATTAACGTTCGACGATTACAAGCAGTGTTTAAACGATGAAACTGAAAAGATTTGTCGACAGTCGTGTATACGATTAAAGTTACACGAAGTATATACTGTGTCCAAATCAAAACTTGCTCTAAGTCCGTGTGACAATAAGCGGTATATCGTACCCGATTTTACTAAAACATTACCATGGGGACATTATAAATTACCGCAAGAAAACTGTGTATATTATAGATTACATGTATACTACCATGATCAAAAAATAACCGGAATTTATTCATAAAAAGAAAAGTACATGTTTATTCTTAAAAATTCAAGTTGTCCCCTTCAAAGTAGTCCCCGTCGGTTGCGATGCACTTGTGCCAGCGTTTGATCCACTCCTCGAAGCATTTCTGGAAGTCGGTTTTTGGTATAGCCATTAGTGCCTNCAGCGATTTTAGCTTTATTGCCTCCACGCTCTCAAAACGAGTTCCTCGTAGTGGTTTTTTGAGTCGATCGAATAGGAAGAAGTCGCATGGTGCCAGATCAGGTAAATTGGGCGGTTGTTGAATGGTATTGGTATTGTTTTTGACGAGAAACTCACNAATAATCAACGCATTATGAGATGGCGCATTATCGTCATGGAGAATCCACGAGTTGATGCCCCACAAAGCAGGTCTTTTTTTGCGGATAGCTTCGCGTACGGATCCGAATGATATGTTGGTGGTCTCAGCTATCTTCCTTATCGTCAATTTGCTATTTTCGATCAACAATTGTCGGATTTCATCGACGTTTTCATCAGTTTTCGATGTCGATGGCCTCGCAGGACGAGCATGTCCTCAACAGCTTCACGACCACTTTTAAAGCGTTCATACCACTGGTACACCTGTGTTTTCGATAGAGTATCGTCACCATAACACTTTTGTAACATTTTTAATGTGTTGGAACACTTAATTTCATTTTTATAGCAAAATTTAATGCAAGAACGGTGTTCAAGTTTTGAATTTATTGTAAAAATCGCTGCGACGTAAAAACTTGATGTAAAGAAATCACTGTCATAAAGGTAAATGAACAGCTGATAAGCAGAAGCTTGGCATGGGTGTCCGTAACAGTGCTGCCAACGTGACACAAACAACAGAATTCTAAACCGATAAGCCCGCGAGGTTTAAATTAAAAATTCCGGTTATTTTTTAATCATGGTAGTATATTGTCATTTAATATGTGTAATAAATATGTATATATGTTGTAAATTATATACATTTTGTATATAATGTGTTTACAAAACAGTAGTTTTATTTATCCAATAGTTGTATGACTTTTCTAATCATAGCCACTTCACATAAACCTTGTCACCTTTCTTGCGCAATACTTTTTCAACGAAATAAACGTCTGGATGTGCAACGCGATGCAGTTTGTATTTATAGAATTTTTCAGCAACAGATTGTCCGCGTGAATCCTCAAGCAGATACATCACAGGATAGGTCGTTTGTATTTTACTGATTTTAAATCGGTTGTCCAGTTTGGTGTATATCCTTTATCGAATACTGTTTTCAATTTGCTCACATGTAACGGATAACCTACTTTAAATCGTGCTGGCCCTGCGATCTTGACATTGCTGTACACCGTGGTTTAGAGTTTTTTGGCGATTGCTGAGGTAACATCGATAGGTCGCATACCAATAGTTCGATGTTTTCTTGTGTTGTACTCCATAAGAAGACGCGATAATATGTTGCTCCAGTTGTAGGTTCCGTTAATTGTAAATTGTTTCCACATGTCATTCTTCAACGTACGGTTGAATACGTTCTACAATTGAAGCATTCATAACAAAATATGTGGAATAATAATTAATGTTATGTTTCTTCATCAGTGTTTGTACATTTATATTTTAGAATTCCTTTCCACGGTCAGTTTGCAAATTGTTTGGACACCGGTTGTTATTCCAAAATATTTCTGCAAAACTTTTGGCGACTTCACATCCACTCTTACTCTTAAGCGGTATGGCCCACGCGTATTTGCTTAGCACATCGATAACAGTAAGTATGTAGTGGTAGCCTCTGTTGAAGCGCAAATACGGACGCATCTCTACCACATCCGCTTGCCAGAGATCATCGTACCCGCGTACGATAACGCGTCTACGGGGAAAATTTCTTCTTGCCGGAGCATGCAATTCTTCTACAAGATGTTGGTTTTTGATTGTAACACGATTCGTCGCCATAAATGTCTTACTATATGTCTACAGTGTCAGTCGTTTTATTTTGGTTTGATAGCTATTGAAGTGTACGCTGCATGTGTTTTATAGCGTCGCGCAACGCTTGCACGTCTTGTTGCAATGCGATAATTTTTCTCTCACGTGTCTCTTGCCATTCATTCACACTTATGACACACATATCTACGTATCCTTTTTTGGCGGCGTCAATGTTGGTATCGGGTTGCGCTACATGCAGTCTCTTGCGCGTTTTCTCTTTCATAATAATACATCGACGCTCCATGTGTTTCGACTCGGAACTTCTGAGCGATATTCCAAATTTGTTGATTGGCATGATGACGCGCACACGACTGACTCTAACGCCGACGCGCTATTTAATTTATAATGAATTCCGCTTCGCGGAGTTCCTCGATAATCGACAGGACTTTGTTGTCGTAAGAATTATTGCCTGCCTGACGGGATGCGTCTAGCAACCGCAGACGGTCGACGAGTTCATTGACATCGTCCCAGTGCGCGTACTTGATCTTACGATCGCTTAGCGTCATATTACGCGGTATACCTTTCCCCTGCTTAGTACGCACACTGGATATTAAAGGTGCAATTATGTATTTGTATTTGTATCCCTTGTTACCCAGTATTGCACCAAGCCTGTTGTGATGTTTTTTATGAGCATGTGTTATTTCCAGTATCTTTTCGTATCATTGCTTATTTTCTTTGATATATAACTCGTTCTTTGGACATTTCATGAAAATTAATTTGTACAATTCTTGTTTTGCTTTAAATTGTATATCATCTACGATTATATTATCCTGTTCATCCACGTTAAAACGCTTATCACCAAGCATCATTCCATCGTTGTCAAAATACACACCATATACGTAGTCTATGTCGTTCTTTTTCTAACCACTCAGGATAGCTTTCATATATTGTTGCGCCAACGAACCAAAATGATTTTGAATTATTTCAAGACCCTCCAACGTTTGCATTTGACGTTGAATAGTTGACTCAAACAATTTGTTGGTAGTAGCATCAATAGCGACAATCGTGTCAATCGATGGAGAATCCCATGTCAATTGTCGTTTTTTTGTCGGAGTAGAAGTCGCCATTGCAGTGTTATATCGTGTGCGCTTTGAATTGCGTAAAGTAGGGGATAGTGTTTTGTTCGATGTCTGTGTTTGTTTCCGCTTCGTCTCGTGTGACGTGTCTTCGAAAAACACTGTGCTAACGTCTTTTGTTTAGTTTCCGTATTTTCAGCAATATGTTTTAGAGGTTTGATAATAGGTTTAAACTGTCTTTCCAATGCAATTTCTTTTTCTAATTTACCGGTTTTTAGAGCGCGATATTTTTGACGAATAAATTGACTCGGTTTTGCAATCTCCTTTGCTACTTTTTCGCGATCTATAATTTTACTGCTTTCGTCAGCCATGTTGCTCGCACTGTAGGAAAGACGATACTTGGTTGATGTCTCAACAACGAGTAACCACTCGCTGGTATCGCGAACTCGTTAAATCTTTTTCTATAGCAACCTTTGTTCAAAGGACTATCCTTGTCAATCACTAAAAATCCATATTTGTTTTGCCAACATTTGCGACATAATGTATAAAACTTCTCGTACGACATATCCGTGTTTACATGATCGTGTACACATGTTTGAGAGTAGTACCATCTTGTTTAAACAAAATTATCAGATTTGCGTTGTCACGTATAAGATGCTTTGGTATCCTCGCGGTACGTCTGACAAAGATAAAAACAGTCGACACTTGAGTGACGACCCATTGCAAAGTATTCTCGTATCGTATCCTGCTTGCCTCATCATCAAAAATAAAAATAGAATTTGGAAGTGCTTCACTCGGTGGAATTACATCGCTATTATTAGAAAAGGTAAAATAACCAATTTTATCTAGTGATAAAAGTACATTCTCTAGATACTGAAACTTTGAATGTTGCAAGGACTTGGAATATACGTACACGTTTTCAAAACGTACACCGTGTGGACTTTCAAGCAAGCTTAACACTACATTCATCTTGCCGCAGTTTGAAGAACCGTACATAATACCGCGTATAGTAACCGGTAGCAATATTCCATGTTTGCGTATTTTCTTGCCGGACATTTTGTTGAGTTTTGTTGTCAAAATTAATTATTTTACTTGCTACAGGTTGTCGCACGAACTGCATGGTGTGTTTTAACTGCCTCGCGCGAAAAGCACCTATTTATAGAGACGCGTCGATTGTGTCTACTCAGTCGTCAGTAGACAGCTGATGTCAAACGTATATTGCAATCTATGTCAGATCGTGGATTGTTAAATAGCGTGATAACCGCTCTTCCTGTCAAATTACATATTCCGGGCTACCAACTTTGTGGCCCGGGAACGCGTTTGGAAAAACGATTAGCTAGAGGCAATCGCGGCATTAATCCATTAAACGCGGCTTGTCGTAAACACGATATAGCTTCTTTGCAAAGCACCAAACTTGCTGCTTGACACGTAGCTGATAACGCACTTGCTGCGAAGGCGCGCAATCGTATTACAGCGGCAGACTCGAGTCTCGGTGAGAGAGCAGCTGCAACCGCCGTGTGGGCGACTATGAAAGCAAAGACAAAACTCGGCATGGGCTGCAAAAAGAAAAGCAAGTCACCAAAAAAGAAGCAAATACTTCTAATTGCTAAACGCAGCTGTGTAGTACCGGTCCTACCGCTGCTTGGTGCTCTTGGTGCGCTCGTTGATAGAGCGGCTGGAGTTGCAAAAACGGTAAATGATACGAGAGCTGCACAGCGGCAGCTAGAAGAAATGCAACGTCATAATCGCGCAATGGAAGGTCGGGGAATTTATCTGACTCCGTACGGACGGGGACTTTCAAAGAAAAAAAACGCTAAGAAAACATTAAAATTACCTACAGGTGTAACAACAAATATGCAGTTAGAACAACTAGCTAAGCGCATGCGCATACTTTTCTTTAGAGATGTTTTTATGCGTAATACTTTACCGGACGTAGTACGTCGTACTGAGAGTGGTATTGTCAAATTAGATAATACAAATAAACGGGTACTCACTGGGTAGCGTATGCGAAGAGATGAAAACATGTCATATATTGTGATAGTTTCGGCAATCTTCAATCACCAAAAGACGTGGTGCGTTATCTAGAACATGCCGTAGACAAAATAGAATATAACCGTACATCTTATCAACGTTACAATCAGAGCAATTGTGGCCAATTGTGTTTTTGGTTTTTTCAAGCGGTCGATGAGCAATATTCATTTGAATAGTACGCTCTCAGACTTTATTACGCATTCGACACCATGTCACTGATGTTCACACTTACCGGCAAAAGCACATTTGCAGTCAGCTACTTTCCCGCCATTGATTTAAAGGACGGTGACTACGAGCTTGGACTAACAGATTTTAAGACGTATCATACGATATTGAACGTACATTCATCAAACAATAAGTTTTATTACGATACGGATGACAAGGAGATTATAATTCCTGAAGGGTCGTACGAATTACAGGATATTAACAATTATCTGCAACACGCAATAGTGCAACGTCATGCAAAAAGCAAAGATAAGAATAAGAACATCTCTCCACTAATATTACGCGCAAACATCAACACAATGAAAAGTGAAATAAACAGCGCTTATTAAATAAATTTTACCAAACTCGACAACATTAGATCGTTGTTAGGTTTTTTATCTACTCGTATTTTAGAGCCGCTACAATGGTACGTATCAGACGTGCCGATTAATATTATCAACGTAAACATTATTTGCATAGAATGCAACGTGACCGCGGGTGCGTACAGCAACAACCGGTGTGTGCATACGATACATGAGTTCTTACCGAACGTGCCACCTGGATATAAGATCTCGGAAACACCGGCACAGATCATTTATCTTCCAATCATCGTGCAGAGCATTACGAATCTAACAATACGCATTGTGGATCAGAACGGACAATTGCTTGATTTTCGAGGAGAAGAAATAACTGTCAGGTTACACGTGTGACGCCAACGACTATAATACACGGCATGCTTGTGCTGAACAAGGCGGATCAAGTGACACGAGATACAAGGTTTGCATTACAAACACTAGCTACTACTACTACAACGTAGAGTAATCGGAAGAAGCTAAGGTCGATAAACGTTAAATTTTTACAATCGTTGGGATTTATTGTACGAGAAGTTTGAAAACATGTGCGACATTTTAAATGTTAGGGGCGAGCCGATTTTTGATGATCGCATCGTCAAGATTGAAACTCACACGTACAATCCGTATGTGAACACATCATTTGAATACAGTGATGAGATACGCATACCTATACAACAGCAGGACTTGTACACTTTACCGTGTCAAAGTTTTCTTTACGTCAAAGGAAAAATAACATTACCGACAAACGATGAAGAAGAAGTATATCTGGGTACTAATTGTGTAACTTTTATGTTCAACGAGATTCGTTACGAACTCAATGGTATGGGAATTGATCGGAATAGAAACGTTGGAATAACTAGCACGATCAAAAATTATATATTGCTAACACATGATAAACGCACGGCCATAAAGAATGTTGGTTGGAATATTAAACAACATGTGGACGTAGATAGTTACCTTAGTTTCTGCGTACCACTCAACGTGTTATTAGGATTTTGTGAGGACTACAAGCATACGGTTATTAATGCACGTCATGAACTAATTTTAATACAATCGCGCAACGACAAAAACTGCATAACAGCAGTTTTGCAGGTAGATTGTGAGGCATTGAATGGAAACATTGAATTATTCAAAGTGCAATGGCGAATGCTACATGTAGTGTTGCACGATGTCACGAAGCTCTCGCTACTACAAACTCTGGAAAGCGGGCGATATGTGACCATGAGTTTCCGTTCATGGGATCTCTATGAGTTTCCATTAGTACAAAGCACTACTAAACATTGGTGGGCCGTAAAAACGGCGACACAACTTGAGAAACTAAGATACGTCATATTTGCGCTACAGACTGCTCGAAGAAACGATATGTCAGCAGATGTCACGCGACTCGATTACTGTCAGTTGACCACCGTAAAACTTTATCTCAACTCTGAATTCTATCTTTATGACGACTTGCATTTAGATTTTGATAGAAACAAATATGCCGTTCTGTACGATATGTACACAAATTTTCGTAAAACGTACTACGGACGTGGTGTTCTCGTACCATTTCTCACGATTTACAACTTTCTGCAATGTGGTCCTTTAGTGGTCATTGATTGCTCATGTCAAAACGAGGCTGTCAAAAATGCAACCGTCGATGTGCGGATTGAATTTAATTGTAAAGAAAATATACCGACAAATACTACAGCCTATTGTCTCATTTTGCACGATTGTGTGGTTGAATACAACCCGTTAACTAACGTAGTACGCAAAATTACATAAACTGTGACATCAGCGCTTCTTCCCTCCATAATCTGAAAATCGTTTAAGAACCACAGTATGTATCAATAAACAACAGTCGTCTTTTATTGGTCACACAGTTACATCGTCATGAATGTGCCGACGTTTGTAGACCTACAAGGATTTGTCGTCGGGAAAAAATTTATTGTCAAAGAAGTGGCGGTATTGCAAAAAGGTATTGTTCTCTTGCATTACATTTTTGAAAGCCCTTTTTTGTGGAATCTATTTGCAAGACCAGACAAGTCAGCTGCTTCTTGGTTGATAACGCATCTTCACAGGCTGCATTGGGAAGATGGAAATGTTGCATACCGCAGAACGAAACATTTAATTACAACAGCTATTTGCGACACTGCAAAAAATGATGACAACGCATCTTTATTTGTCTATGTTAAAGGTCCTGAAAAATGTAACTGGCTAGCTGATATTCTCAATAATGACGTACGACGTGGATTACTTATTAAAACATTAAATGCCGACTACGACGATATTGCTTCTTTAAATAAATTGAATGTATTTAATTGTCTACGATGTGAAAAACATGTAAAGCATTGCGCATTACAAACTGTATTTAAAATATTTACTTGGTGGTCTAAACAACAATAAAATGTATGCAACTTTTTGAGTTGTACATTCACTACCTTGTTCCATAGCATATTTATATAGATTAACGGTATTAATCGCGGTTTAACGTGGTTTTATAGGTGATCATAGTTTGTTTCTAGTTAAACATAGTTTGTTTATAGTTAAACGTGGTTTGTTTATGGTTCAATTATGGCTCCTGGGAGTGGTGCACCACCTTGTCGTGGTTCCCAGGCTTGAGTACCGTGATGATCTAAGGGGCTATGCCAACGGGAACTTCGGTTCTTGGCAGGGTCTCCCTTGCCGGACAGATCCTCAGTGAGCGGTCAGACTAAGAGTGTACCTAAGGAAAGGAAAACCCTGATTCCAAACCCGGGCAGGACGGGCTTGTTACTCTTGGTCGGGAACCGTCCTAGGTCAGATTCAAGACCGAAATAAAACCGCTTCTTTTCCCAAATATGAAAATGAGCAAAAAAAAAGTAGTGGATTTACCGGACCAGGTCGACCGGACGGCCAGGTCCCGGCGAGGAGGGACTAGTGTCCCGGGTGCCCCCGCGTCGTCATCCGACGACGGGCGGGTAGAAGGGTGTACCGCAGGCCCCTCTACCTATTTTGCGACTGCAAAGACGGACGCGGTGCGTCCGGTTCGCCCACGCGGGAGAGCTAATCCCCGCGTGATACTCTGGAGGGTGGACTTGGCGGGGTCTATGACTTTCGTCGAATCCACGGAGTCTTTGGGTGTTTCCCTGCCGGATGGGAACAATATGGGGGTTTCCTTCGGGGATGAGGCCTCCACTTGCCCGTCCGATAAGGAAGAATTGGCAACGTGGGCGGCTGCCCAGCTGTCAAAGCCCGAGAGGCGCGGTCGCCCTCCCACACACGGCCAGTGTATCGGTCTTGGGAGGTCCCGCGACGCGTTTCGCAATGCGCGTCTGGCGCAGAAGCGACAGGCGGCGGAGGCCACGGAGGGACCCCCCAAGAAGCACACGGCGACCGGGTCGGAGTCCGGCCGCACTTCGGACGACACGTCGACCCGCGGTCTCCGGCGGACGTGCCTCCGCGTTGGTGGGAGCGACGTTGAGCGCGAGTGCAAAACTCGCTCCACTATAGACCTCATCGACCTTATCTATAAGACCGTTGGGGTCTGTGATGAGGTGACTGGACGCGCCGAGAACCTGAAGAGCACGGATGTGAAGGCTCTTCAAAAAGCGGGTCGGGACAGACGTAGGGTGGCGGATGTGCTCTATGTCCGCTTCAAAAGCAATCATGCGGCGAGGAGGGCCCCGGTCCTCCCGCAGATCTACAAGGAGAACGAGGAGCTTCGACTGGAGGTCAGGCTCCTCAGGGAGGAGATGGCCGCTCTTCAGGCCAAGGTCTGCATGCCGCCTCTTCCCCCTCCTGTTGCGGGGCCGGTGGGGTGCCTGATAACCTCCTCGAGAGGATCGGCGCTCTCATCGACGCCAAGCTTGCCGCATTTGTCCCCCCTGCCTTGGCCGGAAAACGGGTGAGTGCGGGGGATCCGCGCACGCGCAAGNCGGCGGGTGCGCGGTTGCGCTCGGTCTCCGGGCGGCGGACGAAGACAACGGCCGAGGCCAAGGTGTGTCCAAAGGCCGTCTCGGGGTCCCAAGTACTCGCGAAGGTAGTGGACTTGGGTCCGCCGACCTCAAAGGCGGCGGACACGTGGTCCACAGTTATAGGCCGTAAGGCCAAAAGGAAGGCGACGGGTGCGACAGGGGTTCCAGCCTTTGTGGCCCGACCCACTTCTGGGGCTCCTACCCCGGGCGGACAACCTCAGAAAGTTGGGAAAAGGAAGCGACGGGTCCGGCTCCAGGCTCCCACAACTGCCGCAGTCGTGGTGGCCCGGGATCCAACCGTTCTAGCCTCCATCGAACTAATAGAGGCAATTAAGAGGTGCCGACTGGCGATACCTCTCGAACCCTTAGGGATTCGGGAGGTTCGCCCACGCCGGACCATGACCAGGGACCTGATGATTCAGGTACCCGGCCCAGACATGGCAGCCAAGGCCGACGCTTTGGCTGCCAAGATGGAAGGAGTCCTCGCAGGGACGGGAATAAAGATCCGTCGGCCCTCGCGTCCCGGAAATGTCCGGATGCGGGGCATTGACGACACTGTCTCTCGCGAGAAAGTACTAGCGGCGCTTGCCTCGGCGAGCAAGTGTCCGGAGAGAGAGGTTCGCTTGGGCGAACTTCGGGCTCTTCCTTCCGGACTCAAGACGGCCTGGGTCCAGTGCCCAATCTCGGCGGCCAAGCGGCTGGTCGCCGCCAAGACGGTGCCGATGGGGTGGGTGCTAGCGCAAGTGGAGGCGCTGAAAGCCCGCCCCCTCCGGTGCTACAGGTGCCTGCGCGCGGGACATGTGGACAGTTCTGTCCTGCCTCTGAAAAGGACCCCTCGGAGATTTGCTTCTGATGCGGTCTGACGGGGCACGTCCTGCGGCAGTGCACCGCACTTGAGCCGCGGTGCCCATTGTGCACCGACCTGGGCCGCAAAGCCCGTCATGTGTTGAGGGGCCCATTGTGTCAACCCCTGCCCGCCCGGGTTGGCGGTCTTGCTACTACGTTTGCAGGGCCGTCACAGTTGGCACCCGGTGTCGCCGGGCGGGAGAAACGGCGGTCGGTCGGAAAACTTCCTCCCCAAGAGGATGTCTCCGGTCCGGCCGAGGGGGGATGGAAGCGGAACCCCTAGGGGCTGTGTCCGCTCCATCTTCCCCACTTTCTTCTCCGTTGTTGACAGACGGGGCTTCGGCTCCTTTTGGTTCCGGGGGACTTTGTCTCCCCGATACTAAGGAGCCGTCCCCGGCACCGGCGGTATCCTCGCCGCCAGCGCCTAAGAAGGCGCCTGCTGCGTCACGAAAGGTCCAAGCGGGGCTGGCCCTTGCTGCCCTCCTGGGGCATACAGGGCCGAAGAGGGCAAAACCCGGTCCCAGTTGCTCCAAGCCCTAGTGCAGGCTTGGTTCAGCGACGCCCGGGCGTAGTTTGGGGGGCTTCTCTCGTGCTTGAGGGAGGCCAGTAGTGTTTGGAGTCAGGTCCGCCTCGGCGTCTGACCTGGGGACAAGAGAGAGACAACTTTTCCTCTCATTGAATTTGGCCCGCAGACGATGGGGGTGCGGTTACGACACTCCTACTTCCCGTCAAGGAGGAGCTTACTCCTCATACCAAGGAGGGGGGCCCAGCTGGGCCCTCAGCCTACCGGTGCATCCTGCGCGTAACCGTAAGGACATCCCGGGGTGCACCTAAATGGGCAGCAGTCGGCCGTCCCAGGGGTTTTAATGAGTATACTCCACCAGGATGAGCTCTGGTGGGGCAGTCCCACACTACCCCATCTCGCCCCAGCGGGATGGAGTGAGCGTAATGGATTTCCCCTGAGTTAAAAAAAAATGGTTCAATTATGGTTAAACATGGTTTGTTTATGGTTGAACGTGGTTTGTTTATGGTTCAATTATAGTTAAGCGTGAGTTGTTTATGGTTGAACGTGGTTTGTTTATGGTTCAATTATGATTAAACATGGTTCGTTTATGGTTAAACATGATTAAACATGGTTTGTTTGTGGTTACACATGGTTCGTTTATGGTTTGCTTATAGTTACACATGGTTCGTNTGTAGTTTATTTTNTGGTTCNATTTTGATAACATGGTTCGATTATGGTTAAACATGGTTNGTTCATAGTTTGATTATGGTTAAACATGGTTTGTTTATNGTTTATCATAATTTGTATTTTTTAGTGTTACACGATATGACAGTTTTGGCCATGGTAGTATANACTTTCATATAGCTGCAATGAAGCAGATAAACCATTTTGTTATCGAGAAGAACACGTGTGCATTCGCGCATTTTTGTAGCACGTTTATATGCAAAATGATCNGACCAACAGCGTCTTGTTGCGACNTGGTTGTACTTTTTAATTTCATGCGCACTTNGGTATAAAATAATCGCAAAGCTGGAGAGAAACTAATAGACCATGTACAAACGTGGCAGTCCGATAAAAGTTTATCATCTTTCAGGACGCGAGAAAAGACACAGATTCTAAATGTGCAACTGTACATTCGCGCATTTTCGACACGTTTATATGCAACATGATCCGACGAACAGCGTCTTGACGCGACATGGTTGTATTTTTTAATTTTATGCACACTTAGGTATACAATAATCGCAGAGCTGGAGAGAAACAGAGAGACTATGTACAAACGTAGCAGTCTGATAAAAGTTCATCATCCTTCAGGACGCGAGAAAAGACACACAGATTCTAAATACATTTAAAGAATAAGGTATAAAAAAATGAGCTGCTTGATGACTGCTACTCAGTCTCATCTACAACATGGACATTGAGAGTGCAACGAGATTGGCGAATCAGTGGCACCGGCAGCATGTATCCTAGCTAACACGGTGGATAAGCTAATGGTAAAGATTCGCCGATTGCAAGAATGGAGGAGATTGTAAGAAAAGATGAAAGAGCCGAATTTGAGTGGACTGGCTGTCATCTTCCCCACAACTTGTAAATACATCAATAATATTTTTAACTTTTTATACAACTATCACGTACGGTTAACTAGTTTTAGAAAGTATACATTATATTTTTCTGTTTCAGAACTATAGCCAACAATAGCATCAGGGATATCACGCAAATACTCCAAATGGAGGTACAACATGTAGAGGGGATTCAAGAACAACTGAACACTACACTTGGGGAGATTCACATGTCCAACAACACTCCTCCTCTATCTCCGGAACCACAATAGGTAAAAAGTACTCATTATATTAGTCAAATAAAAAGTATACTATTGTGTATTGCATAATTAATTATATATGTGTCTTGTTACAGGGATGTCCTCGTTGCCAGGAGATACACACACACACACATTTCTTTTATTACGTTTAATTTTGTACTTTTTTTGTTTATATGTTTATAATTTTTATATTGTATATCTTTTGTTTTTTGTTAAATTTGTATACAGTTTCTTATATGATCAAACTAAATAAATATTCTTTTATACTACACCTGTGAGTTTTTACTGTGCAACCTCCCTTTGATCCCACCTCCGATTCCCGACTGTCCTTATAACTATATACTACATACGATCAAAAGACAAACTAAGTAAACTAAAAATAAATAATTACAAACGTTACTAAATTTATTTTGTGGGAATGTAAACATAGAACAAATAAAATCACTTTTATACTACAACTGTGAGATTTTAAGGTGCAATCTTTGATTCTACCCCAATTCCCGATTTTCCTTATAAATATACATATATTACATAAGAACACATTCAAAGACAAAACTAAATATACTAAACATAACAAATAAATACACAAAATTAGGAAATTTATTTTCGTGGAAATATATAAGGCATGTAAATACTATTTTTCATGAAGAAACTTTGCACACACACATTCTCGCTAAAACTTTACAACTTTACGCGCGTATATTGTTACATACTGCTTATACATAGAAACAATCTTAATAAAATAGAACTATAAAAAATAATCAGTAAAATAGGCTTTGTTACTTTGCGCTAAAAAATTAAAACACCGCAACTGTGCACGTTCTTGCTAAAAAAACTGCAACTCTGCAACTTTACGCGCACTGCGTATAATGTTACATACCGCGGCACATGCTGAAAACATATTTCTTGTAGTTGTCTTATTGTTACGCAACATTAAAAGAATAGCTCACATATATCAGAATGTACAACAGTAGCGCGATTATACAGTCGGTCACATAAGAGCGTAGTCATGATTACTAGTGATCGGATAATAAAAATGCTATAATTTTTGTTTTTCATACAGAGGACAGTATAGTCCTTCATGCTTTATGAAGGAAAATCAGCTGACTGTTGTTTTTAATTCAATCCTTGTAT
>NW_018021961.1:14470-21078 GCF_002006095.1 Pseudomyrmex gracilis
ATTTTCCTTCATAAAGCATGAAGGACTATACTGTCCTCTGTATGAAAAACAAAAATTATAGCATTTTTATTATCCGATCACTAGTAATCATGACTACGCTCTTATGTGACCGACTGTAAATTGAAAATTATTGGCATGCGCTTTGAGAAGTGTTATATATGATGCATGCAAATATTATTTTTCATCATAAATAAAATTTAAAAAGTGAATACTACGTTTTTGTTATTTCTTGCTAAAACAATTGCAGTTCTGCCACTTTCCGTCTTGCTAGAAACTGCAATTTTGCAACTGTGCGCATAGTGCGTATTTTTGATGTGACAAAATTGATGATATCTGATATTCGACAGAAGTGCAGAATTTATGAGTCATATGTAACAATTGTTATTGTCTACGACGCAGTTAGCAATTTGTGCTGACACCAGCATTTATTTGTTTAATTTAATATATAATAAAATTATGTTACTTTAATTCGTGATTAAGTTGATGAAATCTGATATCCGATAAAAACTGCATATTTTGCAGAATTTATGAGTCATGTCTCCATTATTTTTTCTAATACGCAATTAGCAAGTTTTTTGTTGGTATCAGCAGTTTTTTAGTTGCAACACTACATAGTTGCTGTAATTTATTCTGTAGAAATATATACTGCATATAAATCATATATTTCATAAATAAAACTTTAAACAAGGAAATATTACGTCTTCGTTACTTCTCGCTAAAACAATTACTTCGCGCTAAAATAAAAAATGCAATTTTGCAACACTCTTGCTAAAACTTGCAACGCGGCGTATAATGTTACATACCGCAGCACATGTCAAAAAACATATGTGCACAAATACATAGTTGCTGCTTTTTTTATATAACAACATATATTTCTTGGAGTCGCCATAATGTTGCGCAACATTCAAAACTGTTACTTCGCGCTACAAGTAAAACTGTGCACGTTCTCGCTAAAATGTGCAACTTTACGCTCACTGCGTANAATGACACGTGCCAAAAAAAATATGTGTAATAGTTGTTTNATGGTATATAAAAACGTGTCTTGNAGTCGCCATATTGCTACGTAACANTAAAANTATCATGCCGCAGTAACAANTACATACCTTGAAATCNCCATATTGTCGAGCCGCCGCCATATTGTCGAACCGCGTGTCGTTTTTANTGCGCGTGTAAAGTCGCCATANAAGGGGTCTTCCGCCGCGTGACGTCATATCCTGCAGTGCCCCGCATGACGTCATCGTAATGTNATTANTNGCGTGACGTCACTGCCANGCTTNCCNCGTGACGTCATATCNTGTGACGTAAAAGCCACGCCCCCGCGTGACGTCATTACCCACTCCCCGCGTGACGTCATTACCCCTCCCTCTGTNACGTCATACCCCGCACTCCTNTCGGAGCCTTATNGATTAGATCTCTCATATATACACTACTTGTGCATGTGTCCTTAAACGACATGCATGTTTGGTTTTATATTTTTGTGTGTGTGTTGTGTGNTNGCTCTTAGTGANCAGTAAGATCAAAATCAAAATAAACTAAAATAAAATTTTAANGTAGCGCTTTTCTTATTACTAGACCGCAACTTAAAATTTACTTNTTACTTAAGTAAACTTAACACAATAAAAGTAAATAATTAATAATTAAATTTATTAAAATAAAATTATTAATGGTTTTCATCCAACACCTTTCATAAAATAAAATAAAATCAAAAATTAAATCAAATATGAAAATCATAACGCTTAACATAAAATATGTGATATAAAATATAAAACTGTGATATAATACTTTGCGACTTTTTGTTAACCGAGACACGCTTTCCCGCGCGCTTTTCTTCATGTCGCGTCGCTTTCCGTGTTCTGCGGCGTTGCGTCTTGGTCCGGTTGTCCGTCCAATATCGCCAACAGTTGTGCTGTCATTGGTCTTTTGTGTGGGTGTCCCAAGTTGTCCATCTTCTGGGTGGCCGGTGACATCTTCAGGTACACACACATTCAAACTTAAGGACCCAAACACGCTACATTCACACACCACAGTTGTACTAAGTATACTCACGCAGTTTTACACCTTAAGTCATATATCTACCGCATTCTTACACAATACCCACACACATAAACGTTAGTTTGTGTGCCATTTACACAACAATCACACCGCTAATACACATACGCAACGGCGTTAAGTTATTTTTAAGTTTCACGTGGAAAGAAGCCTTAATCTAGGATTCTTTTCTAAACTGAACGGAGATGAGTACAGCACTAGCTGCACTCACAAATCGAGAAGTCCGAAAGCAGCGCGGGACACAACAGTCTTGAGACCGGCCTAGTGGTTTCGTGGCCTGAGCGCAAGAGCAGCAAACGTGGAGGTCCCGAGTTCGAATCCGCTCACCACCTAGGGATTTTTTCTGGGCTGGTCCCTTCCAACCGAGTTTATCGGTTGATTGGCAAAAAAATCGGGCATCCAAAAATTAATTCGGATGTAATCTTGAATTAATTTCTCTCTTACAAGGCAATTATAGTCACATCTTGAACACGAGCCCGACACAGATGGGCACGCCAACTGTGAAAGAAGGCCGTGTATCACGTAGTAGTAGTATACTGCACAACCCTCTTTGTGACAAAATATAACTAAGAATAATTAATTAATACAGACTCNAGATATCTCGGGTCTACTTGACTTATCAACTGTCAAAAAGACTCCTAGAATGGCGTATAGACTAACCTTACGGTTCTCTGAACCAATATGCACCAATACCAATACACAACAGTTTTGCTCGGGCATTCGTCAGAGACACACCGGTATATGCTTTGTAACACGAGCAACTCAGTTATTTTGCGTAATTATAAAAGTACAAATTGCGAAGTGCGCAGATCCTGAATATGAAGAATAAAGAGACTTGTTATTTCAAACGAAAAAGTGTTGTTGAAGTGTTTAAACCTTTTCCGAAGGATTTCAGTCCAGGATACAACATTGAGAAAGGACATTCCTTTGCATCTGACGGAGCATAATAGCAAAAATACCTGGCGACCACAAATAACGACGTATACCGGTAAGTACCGATCAATCTTCGGCCTAACCCCGGTCACAGCCCAAATGCAGATATTCGCCTCCTGATATTTGTTGAAGCTCACAACGTGTTCGAGGAGGTTTAAGAAGAGATTTTACATCAATGTTTAAATTAGAAAAGCAGCTGTAAGATTGAATAACTTTTAAAACTACATTTTCTTGCACACGAGTTATATTCGTAGATAAAAAAAGCAGTAGCAAGCATGGATTGAAAATTTTTAAAATTATTGCTAAACTCTACATTTTCTTTATTTTCGTTAAAATTATCAACACTGCTTTCAGAGCTAGTTATTTTTATATTACCAAAAACATCAAACATTTCAGAAATTGTGTCATTAACATCATTTTCATCATAGATTAAATTTGATGACTAGGAAGTAACTTTAACATCACTCTCTATTTCACTTTTAGTTTCATCTTTATATACTATGTTGAGATCGGCCAAGATGAGATTGCTGCCGTTGAGATAGCTCGAAAAAAGCTTTCTACATCTTAATAACTTTTAACGATTTATTTTTTCTTTTCTTTTTTTATCTATGGACAGTAGTATGTAGGCACTTATGGCGCGTCAAAACAAATCTCCTTCACCGGGCCCCTCACATTAACTGGCGCCATTGCCTTACCAGAGTGGTTTCCCCTTCTTTTGCAGATTTAAGGGTGATTAGCCACGCCCACTAGAGGGGATAAAAATGTGACATGCTTTATGACCTTATAAATTTTTATAAATTTTGTATAATTTTTTCAAAATGTGTATTTGAATCTTTTTTAGAGGAATTTGTGTAAGAAGGGGAGGTAATTTTAATAATGTTTGAGTAGAAAAGGATGTAATTCTTTATTAAAGGATTATATATTTATTAAAAATTCCGTTTTGAAGCGTAACTGGTAATGCTGTTGGTGCCGCTCCGATGTTGCTGCCTCGTACGTTCAAACGTGTATGAGAGCAAGTTGGCGTCGTCGGTTGAGGGAGGAAGTGTGAGAAAAGGAACAAGCATCTGGTACAATATAGTTTTTAATGAGCGAGGTCCGGGATAGTTGATGGGACTGCTAGGGCCCGCGAGGAAAGATCAATGAGCGTCTGGTACGATATGGCTCCCAATGAGCGTGGAGCAGAGTTGGAGGACGTCTAAGCAAAATAGAAACTGAAATAGAAGTAGGCGTCGCAAGTCTGTCACTAGAAAGTTAGAGTTATGATGTAATATAAAAAAATGAATTTATGTGTCCGCTGCAGAGTTTTTTTTAAACGATTTACATCTGTGCAAACTTCTGCGTGCGGGTTGACAAGAGCGTGCCGATGTACAAAAGAGAACATAAGTTTTTGAAGATAAAAACGGTTTATGACTCGAGACACGCCGACCTACATGTGCTTGTTTGTGGGGGGTTGACAAGAGCGTGCCGTACAAAAAAGAACATAAATTTTTGGAAGACGAAAGACATAATTTACGACTCGCGATCTGCGCGTATAAAAGAAAATACAAGATTACAACGGATTATTTTTTTTTGTTTTTACAAGTACAGTATTGAATAAAGTGTTCAAAAAAATAGGTTTGTAAATTGTTGGATTTTGTTGAAAATATTTTACAAAATAAACATACAATAAATTTGTCGTTGGCGTCGAATTTCCAAACAACAGTTGTAAAAATTGGGTAAGGCTATACCCGTGAGCCATAAAATAGAGAAACACACAGCAATAATGCCCGCACGTTTGCGAGAAATATCCTTGAAGTTGAGTCATGTTCCATGTGTGTGTTGCGGTGTTTCTTCGAAGTCGCAGAAAAAAGTGGGAATCTGCAGTTGTCGCAAAGCTTCCAATACTTTTTTCGTATTCCTTGTTTTGATACAGGTAGTCGCGAGAATGCGGAATGAATTGCGTGTATTTCTCTTGTACTTCTGTTTGTACAGCGACATTGTTTAGGCAGGAGGTTTTCGGCGGGCAATCAACTTCACTGCGCGTATCTTCTGTTAGTTGTTTTTTTTCTTCCTCCTCCGTTTTGATGTCGGCAGATTGTATCATGCTGATCTTATCGCTGACAAAGCCACTATCGAACTGTTCTTCTTCTTCAAGTATAACACTGTTTAAGTTTAACCAGCGTTTTAATCAAAAAACCTTACATAGAGCGCAACTACTGTCAGATGAGCAAACTCCGTGATACGAACGCTGTGATATATTCTTTTCGTTTTTCGAGATGTCTTTAAACGTGTAACGGTTCTAGTTTTCGTGAGAAAATGTTCCGTTTTTTTATATCTTTAATTGCTGCGGAGTAGCTCGTCTGATTCAGGGAAAAGTAAGAAAAAGAGTGAACTCGGTAATGTAAAGTAACAAACGAACAAGATTTATTCAAATAAAACAGAATTAAAAATAATATATACAAAAATAACGAAAAGAAAATAGTAGAATAAACGGAAGAATTCACGGTGCGGTGATTCTCAGAATAATGCGTGAGAAAGTCACGTTTTTAGCCGGTTTGTTCAATTCTCCAGAAAAAAATATATAAAAAACACTAAGATATGCATACAGTCGGTGATTTAAACGGCGCGACTCGGTCAAGGCCGTTCGGATGCCTTGGCTAGATGTTTTGTTTCCTTAAGCGCAAGATCCACGGTAACGCTCGAAAACGCGTCTTATCGCAAGAAACAGTCTTTATCGCGAGGAAAGTTTCTTTTTCTATTGAAAGAGAAATTTATATACGGTCGCGTTGCAAACGGTATTTATCGGTTCTTGCGGAAAAATATTTACCACGCCGAAAAGTCACTGTCTTCCGAAAGTAGACTGTCGTTCGGCCGATTCTTCTACGCTAGGCTTTTCTGATTGTCGCTCTTTGCTTATTCCCCTGGAGCGGCTTCAATGGAAAGAGATGGTTGGCCTGACGGAGAAAACGCTATTCTCCACGCACGGTTTCAATGGAAAGCAGACCGGCGTTTCCGGCGGAGAATCGTGAGATTCCCGGATGGTTTTCTAGCGGGAGATAGCCGGTTTACCCGGCGAAGAACCAGAAGATTCCCCGAGCGGAGCGAAGAGAGAGCCAGTTTTCCCGGCGGAGAATCGGAAGATTCTTCGAGTGGAGCGAAAAAAGAGCCGGTTTTCCCGGCGGAGAATCGGAAGATTCCCCGAGCGGAGCGGAAGGGATGCCGGTTTACCCGGCGGAGAATCCAAAGATTTCCCGGAACGGAGCGGAGAGGAAGTCGGTTTACCCGGCGGAAAATACAAGATTCCCCCTGGAGCGAAGCGGATGCCGGTTTACCCGACGGAGAATACAAGATTCCCCCTGGAGCGAAGCGGATGCTGGTTTACCCGGCGGAGAATACAAGATTCTTCCTGGAACGGAGCGGATGCCGGTTTACCCGGCGGAGAATACAAGATTCCCCCTGCAGCGGAGCGGATGCCGGTTTACCCGGCGGAGAATACAAGATTCCTCGGAGCGAAGCGGATGCCGGTTTACCCGGCGGAGAATACAAGATTCCCCGGAGCGGAGCGGATGCCGGTTTACCCGGCAGAGAATCTAAGATTCCCTCGGAGCGGAGCGGATCTCTGAGTTGCTGTCGGTTTGCCCGACCGA
>NW_018021961.1:21398-27019 GCF_002006095.1 Pseudomyrmex gracilis
GTGGCGCGGGGAAACGCGCGGTGCGGGCGGCGCGCAATCCGTCAGCGTATATCTAATATACGCTGATTTCGGGAGCTATTATTTGGCGCTAAGCGCCGCGTTTTTGGCCGAGACGGTTGGTCGGTCCCGGCCGTAACGATTTGCATCGTTATAAACGGAGGAAAGAGAGCTTCCAGATTATATGTGTTTAGACAGACGCTTTTCTAAAAAATCCATTTTTCTTTGCCTCTGATGTAGNTGACGGGAACGTATTTGGTGACTTTTTGAAGATGTCTCGTGAGATATTTGAGATTGGTTACTTTCACCGTCAAACCATTCAATACCGTGATAAATTCGTGTAAGCCAATCGTTGCTTCGGTTTGATTTTTGCGGTAATTTGGTGAACAAGAACGGAGGCATCAAAATCCAATTTCCAAACTTCAGGCATATGTCGGTCTACCGCGACATATGCCACTTCTTTTGGAATAAATTCACACACGACGTCGCGAAATCTTTGCATTTCTCTGATCACAGCACCTTTATACTCGGACATCGTGAAAACAAAGCAAAGATATCAGAGACTAGAACGAAATTGAAATTTCTCCACAAAACGCTTGCGACAAAAGACGTAGTAGAAAATAAAGATGGAAAAAATATCTTAGTTGTACGCATGTGCAGGAATATAATTATCTGTTATAATTTACAATAATTTAGCGCAAAGAATTGATTTTCAAAACACTGTCAAAGTCCGCATAAACAATGCAGTTACTAATCGTTTCCATAGCTTTTTCAAACCGAGAATCAATTTGCAAACTATCGTACTTCACAAGATTCCAATGTTCAACGCAATTAGCCGATAAATCGGGAGTGAAATCAAAAGCGAAAAGTGTGTATCCGCGAGCATAAGCATCTCTGCTTATAGTATTGCCTTCGTTTAAAAAATGAATATCTGTTCCTGAGAAAAGAGTATGAAAAGCCTTAATGTAAAAAGAAGAGTCCTTTGAAAAAGAAAGTTGTAACGGTCTAGTAAAAACTTGCATTCCATCGACGTAAAGCGACAGGAAATTTATATTAAACTTTTTAAAATTAAACGGATTAAGTTGCTATCGCCAGTAAACGCTCTATTTNCGACAAAACCAATTATCACCAGCTTCGGCAGTTGACCGAGTTTGGCGTTGTCAAGTGATTCCTTAACCACTCCTCTGTGGATCGTAAAATATTTAAGTTTAACTCTCGTGAGAGGATAATTTGCAGTAGTTTTGCTCAGCATTTTAGCGTGAGCTAATAAAACTCCAGCGCTTAGGTTTGCTCTCTTCATGATCAAGGTGGCGTCTACTATACAAACTTTTGTTTGTAGCGTAAGTTCCATGAGACAGAAAGAATCCTTCTAGCGGATGAGTCTTAGTCGCATTTCCACGCCATTAATCAAGAATTTATCCAGAATGAAAACGTCGCAATGTAGATGTCCTATGAGATCAACAGCACGGTTATTTTTAAAATACTGTATACGTCTCACAAAAGCGGGGTTCTCAGTTAAAGCATCTAACCCGGCATCCAACAGCCCCGAAGGATCGCTATCTTATAAACAGGTGGTGAGATGAAAAGATTTTGCTTCTAAAGAGTACTTCAAAAATGTCTTAAAATAAGCTCAATACGCGTAAGCATTGTTCAAAAGCGACACAAGCTTTTGATTAAAGTACACATCGATTTGATTGAACATAGAATGTAAAAAGTTATCTATGGGCCCTACTTTATGTTCTTCAACGGCAGTGGCGCTAGAAGTTGTAGCCAAAGTAGGCGGAGTAACCGCTGCTTTAACGGGGGTTTGCAATATTACGCGAAGACTGAGAAGAGTATGCGTGAGATCTATGTAATCTTCACCATGTCCCGGTACGACGAACTCAACGGGGGCGTCGCCCGCAAGAGTCGACAAAGGTTTGTAATGATTTTACTGCGAGCTCTCGATACTGGTCTGAGTGCACGGTAGAGTAAAAAGATCAAGTTCGCTTTTGAACTATTCACACGAGTGAGTATGGAGAAAAGACATTTTGTTTTGTCTACGAGAATATATTGCTCACGATTCGTTTATTGCTCACGTGGCGTTTGCTAGTTTTTGTCGCGCGTTTTTTCTTTTTCTTCTGAATTCCTCTACTTGTTGAGCGTTGAATTGCTCAAGTTTTCTTTTTTCTCCGCACGGAAGCCGATTTCTTGTTGGTGCTACTAGCACGACGGCGATGCTCGATCGCGAAGTAAACGGGGAGTCACCAGGGTCAAACTAATCTAGGCGTTTCTTCGCAAAGGGTATATATCCTGACCCTCGCATTAAGCAGGTTATTTTTTCTTTTGCTTGTTGTTTGAGATTGTCACATGATTCTTTGAAACGACTATTAAGAGGATGATGAACCAAAGCGTGACCTTTGATTCGATAGCTCAACCGCTGTCTTCTGCTACGCTGTTCGGGAAATTGCGCTATCTGATAGGCTCGACAAGGATAAACATACAAGGTGTGATCAAAAAGTAAAGTAACTCTTTGAATTTTGGGCGCTCTGTACACTCTAATTTAAAATTTTTTTTTGTTGTGTTGGTACACTTGTCACGATCATATGTTCACAGATTTGACTATATAGCATGTGTTGTTTTTATGTGAGAGGCATAAAAGTTAGACTTGTGTTTGCGTGCTTGGCAATTTTTTGCTGTTTAAAATAATGCAGCAGAGAGTTTGTATTAATTTGTGTAAAGAATGATATTAAGTGTTCAAAAACTCTTGAAATGATGACAGTGACGGTAAATCAACTTTGAGAAAAAAAAATGTTTATAAATGATATAAGTTATTCCAAAAGGGCCGAGAAAATGTTAACGATGAACCTCGCTCTGGACGCCCCAGCACGTCAAAAATCGACAAAAATGTTCAGGAAGTGAAAGAAATTGTGTTGAAAAATTGTCGAATCACGATTAGAGAAGTAGCTGATGATCTTAACATATCGTTTGGCTCATGCCACTTTTAACGGATGTTTTGGGTATGACACGTGTATCAGCGAAATTTGTTCCAAAACTGCTTAATTTTGATCAGAAGCAGCATCGCATGAACATCGCCCAAGACATGTTGAACGACGTCAATGATGATCCTGATCTGTTCAAAAGGGTTATAACTGGTGACAAATCATAAGTATATGGTTATGACGTCGAAACCAAAGCCCAATCATCCCAATAGAAGAGCCCAGGAGAGCCAAGACCGAAAAAGGCACGCCAAGTTTGTTCGAATGTGAAGGTTTTGCTCACAGTTTTCTTTGATTACCATGGCGTTGTGCATCGAGAATTTCTACCACAAGGTCGTACGGTAAACAAGGAGTATTACCTTGAGGTTATGCGGCGTTTGCGTAAATCAATAAGAAAAAAACGGCCGGAAGTGTGGAAAGAAAATTCATGGATTTTGCACCATGATAATGCACCTGCGCACACGTCGTTACTAGTGAGTAGTTTTTTTGCCACAAACAATACTACCATCATACCTCAGCCACCGTATTTACCCGACTTGGCCCCCTGTGACTTTTTCCTTTTCCCAAACTTAAAAAGGCCCATGAAAGGACAAAGATTTGCGACAATTGAGGAGATTAAGGCTGCATTGCTGGAGGAGCTCAAAGCAATAGCCAAAAGTGCATTTTAGAAGTGTTTTGACGACTAGAAAAAGCACTGGCACAAGTGCATTGTATCAGAGGGAGATTATTTTGAAGGGGATAACATAATTTTGAATAAATAAATGAATATTTTTTTATAAAAATAAAACGTCACCTTATTTTTTGATGACACCTCGTATGTATCTTTTTTTTTGTCTTTCGGTTGGTTTGCCCGTCTTTCTTTTAAAGTGAAACGGACGAATTGCCGATTCTCGCGTTTTTCTCGTCTTTTGTTAGATTTACGAGCGAAGTCGAATATGTTACGCTTGCCGTGCGTCTCAGACTATTCAATATATAGACTATTCAACATATATAGAAGCTTTTTCACTGCATAGGAAGTATGCTACGTATAAATGCACAAAATGTAAATATATATACATATATATTTGTATATATATATATATANCTCAGACTATTCAATATATAGACTATTCAACATATATAGAAGCTTTTTCACTGCATAGGAAGTATGCTACGTATAAATGCACAAAATGTAAATATATATACATATATATTTGTATATATATATATATATACATATTTACATTGGAGAATAAATGTATGTATATATATAATGTATTTATGTATATATTTATATTTTATGTATTTATATGTAGCATACTAACGATGCAATGAGAAAGCTTATATATATATATATAGTATATATATATATATAGTTTATATATAAATATATTTTATCTAACATATATATATATATATTTTTAATATAAAAAATTGTATTTGCAATGTACAAAATATGTAAACAATACGTATTAGATAAAATATATATATATGTAAACAATACGTATTAGATAAAATATATATATATGTGTGTAATCCGTAAGTCGTTTGTGAAATTGTCAAAAAATGAATCAAAGTGCCGATACGAGCAATAAATACAAGGTGTTAGTGTATGAAAAGCAGTTTTTTTATTAAAAAACACAACAGACGTTTTGGTTCATAGGTTAGGTCCTTCTTTAGTGAAACAAAGTAATCTAAAAAATTTAAATATATTGGGTTGGTAGAAAAGTTCTGCTGATTTTTAGTATAAAATTTGAACACAAAATCAACATTTATAAAACTTAATTTAATCCACAATGTGTTGACCGTCTTGATTTACAACTTGTCGCCAACGTTTCGGTAGGGCCTTGATGCCGCTCTCGTAAAACCCTTGGGACTTGTGGGCAAAAAAATCAACGAGGTGATTTCGGATGGCCTCTACTGAGTCAAATTGATGACCGTCAACATTGTTTTGCAGCGAGCGAAACAAGTGATAATCAGACGATGCAAGGTCCGGCGAATATGGTGGGTGCTGCATCATTTCCCAGCCAAAGCTCTGCAATTGTTTATTTGTGATCAAAGAAGTATGTGGTTGAGCGTTGTCATGATGGAAAATCACACCTTCTCTATTGGACAATTCTGGCCGCTTCTCTTGCACTACCTTGCGCAATTTGTCGAGCTGAGAGCAGTATTTTTTCAAATCTATTGTTTGGCCCTGCGGGAGCAGCTCGAATTGCAGCACTTTTTTATAGTCCCACCAAATACATAGCATTACTTTCTGTTGATGCAAATTAGGTTTTGCCACCGTTAGTGAAGACTCTCCCGGACCGCACCAGGACTTTCGCTGCTTAATGTTATTGTAGACAACCCATTTCTCGTCTCCAGTGATGATCCGTTTTAGAAATAGGTCTAGAGAGTTTTGTTTCAGAAGAGATTTACACACTAAAATCCGATCCATGATGTTCTTTTCGTTCAGTTCGTGCGGCACCCATACATCAAGCTTTTTTACCATGCCAAACATTTTTAATCCATAACGGTTGTATGATAAATGCCGAAGCGCTTTGCAATCTCTCGAGTCGTTAAGTGTCGATCACTCTGGGTGATACTCTATTGACCACAGTACGATTCGACACCGCTCGATTCGACACAGATTTATTCGACACCAAATTATTCGACACCGTACGATTC
>NW_018021961.1:30619-31922 GCF_002006095.1 Pseudomyrmex gracilis
TTGATATACTGTTCAAATTACACTACTAACATGCACGACTTTCTTTTATAGTAAGTATTTCGCAGACTTTTTATTTCCGTACTTTACAACACGTCTACGCGCTACGAAAGTTGCTATTCTACTGACTAACACGGTGCTGCGCACCTTCTTCCTCGAGCGTCTACTCCGCCGCTGCAAAGTAGGACCGTTTGCGCATGCGCAGTCTTTATTCCCATAACTTTAACCTTGAGTATAAGGCTTCAAAATGTGTGTGTAAGGTGTGTGTGTGACTATGGTTCGGACGGTGTGTGTTTTTGTGATTATGCGAATGTTTATGTGTGTACTGTGACGTTTTTCTGGGTGGTAACGAAAATTCCCGCGTCGTCCCGCCCGAAACGGAAAGATACGAGACCGGGACACGGACGGAAGTCCGCGAGATAGGAAACGTCTCGACAGGCAGGAAAGAAAAGGGTGTCAAACCGAGCAACCACTGTACCGAGCCGACGAATTCTTAGATGTAATTCTGGGCGCCAGACGCGTACTCGCGTCAAAAAACTATGCGTCGCTCGACACAATGGGCCGACTAGCTCTATTTAAAACGGAGAGGGGGTGGGTCGGATGATAATTAATCACGGCTGTCCCGGACGAATCTCGGATTAGGTTCGCAATTAACCACACTGCAGATAGATTATAAGAGATAAACAATTTATTATAACACCGCGGAATAGGCAACGTAGCGAAAGTAACAAAAAAAATACAAAATAAAGTTCACCGTTAGGATCCGGCGAGATCGCTTTGTCGCGGCGGCAGTAATTATAAGAGAAGGAGAAATAAAAGAAAATACAAAAATATAGGGACAAGTAACAAGACACAGTTAACAGACGGGATCTATCGCACGACCAATGGCGGGTCTCGATTCGTGATATCGAATACGTTATATCGTCGCGCTGGCTTCATTTACGCTATACACTCTAGGCGGTATGATAAACACGGGAACAAGCGAGTTACTCAAAGCGTTCTTTAAGCTGGAAACGGTAAAATGATTTGATCTAGCCAACTCGTGCAAGTACACGGCGCAAAACTCTCGCCGAATGCCCGTCCCCGGACACCGTGCACTTAAGCAATCACAAATCACGCCGCATGCACGTGCCAATGAACACACCCGAGCAAAGCGCTCGCGAAGTCGGAAGAGCGTGTTCCCCGGAACGAGAGCTAAGCGCTCCTCGATCCGCGAGATCCTCTAGCACGGTACGGTAGATCTCTTATATTCGGTACGATAACAGTACGAAATTCTCTTTTTACAGCTCCTCCGATCCGCTCACCC
>NW_018021962.1:0-5238 GCF_002006095.1 Pseudomyrmex gracilis
ATATATATATATATATATATATATATTCAAGCACATTCTCTGCATAACATCTTGCAAAACGGCCCAAACAACCCGATTTGAATTTAATTCATTTTATTAAATTTATTCTTGCTTTTACACTCTTCCGTTAGGTTAGGTAAAAACATCTCGGTTCCGTTAAGTAAAAACTCAATAAGGTCCGATCCTAGCATTTCTTCACTGTTTCTTCTCTCACTATATCTGTCACGAGAATATCACTTTTAAAGTAAATGAAAGAACAATTTGTATTGTACAAGACAGTGACATTAAAAAAGTGATATCTTGATTTCGCGCGGCCACGCGAGTCAAGTAATAGATTACACTTTAAAGCTCTCACAGATTCGTATGAAATTATGTAATAAAAAGATATATCATGAATTTTTGTCACGCAATTTATATCGAAATAAAAACTGCCTTTTTTATACTCAATAATTTTTAGAGCTTTAAATATTTTTTATACAGAGTGAAAACAAAGTACCTGAACACCTGAATATCTCAGAAAATATAAGTTTTACAGAAAAATGTGTCAAACAAAACTCGTATAGTTAAAAAAAATCTATTTATTGATTGTATTACTGTGACCTGACCTTGGTGGCGTATCCCTTGGTGGGATTAGCATTATGTATTGGCGTTATCATTTATCTCGAATGTTGCTTTATCCAGAAAAACTATGTTGAATATGAAGTTAGGTTCTTTATGAATTCTCTGCATTATAAACTCACAATATTTGTTTTGATCGAAATCATCTTTGTAGAAAAAGTACCGGCGGTACTCTAATATTCAACTCTCATAAGTTAAAAAGTATTGAGAGTACAAATAAGTTCGGTTCGTTTCCAAAAGATGGCTCCTGCTATTAGAGTGCGATGTACCTGCACCAATTGTAATATATTTTGTAATATTGAATATATTTGTAATAATGAATATATTTTGAATTGCAAGTTTGAAATATGCAACCTTAAAGTAAATTTGTTTATTACCGTTGCTCAGTGTTGCTTTTGTTACTAATAATGTTGTTTTAAATTCGTTATATATCATATCGCAAATTGTGGCAATATTGCTGAAATATTTCAGTAATATTACATTTAATAATATAACAGTGCACTATTTATTGCGTAATATTATTACAATATTGCTATAATATTACATTGAAATATATCACAGTAACATATTGTCCCACAAATTGCGGTCATTTTACAGTAAAACATGTACTGTACCAAAATATTGTTAAAATATTGCAGTAACATTACAATGAATTATATGTTCCGTAATATTGTTGTAATAGTACAACAATGTTACAGCAATATATTATTATGTGATATTAATGGGAGTACAAATTAGTTCGGTCCGTTTCCAAAAGATGGCTCCTGCTGTTGTGAATGGTTCATAGTGACATAAGTTTGGCAGTTTCAGAGAGGTTAGACATCTGCTAATAATATTCAGTTTATATCGCTTCGAGTTTTATACAAAAACCTTGATTTTTACTGTGTTTGAAATGTCGAATTTTGTGTTAACCAAGCAGCATTTGCGGAAGGTTTTAATTTTCTGCTTTAATTGAAGAAAAGTGCAGCTGAAGCCCATCAAATGCTTGTCGAAGTTTATGGTAACACTGCTCCAACTGATAAATCATGTAGGAAATGGTTTCGACGTTTCAAAAATGGAGATTTCAGCGTTGAAGACAAGCCTCGCTCTGGACAGCCAAAAAAATTCGAAGACAAAAACTTGGAGGCATTACTCGAAGAAGATCAGAGTTAAACGCAAGAGGAGCTTGCAGAATCATTGGGAGTAACTCAACAAGCTTTTTCTGTACGATTGAGAGCCATGAGAATGATACAAAACCAAGAAAATTGGGTGCCTTATGAAACCGAGAGACGTTGAAAGGCGATTTTTCACTTGCGAGTTGCTGATTTAACGGCAACAAAGAAAAGGTTTTTGCATCGGATTGTGACTAGAGATGAGAAGTGGATATTTTACGACAACCCCAAGAAGAAAAAATACCACGCTAAGCCCGGTCAATCGTTGCCATCGACCTCAACATCAACACCACAGCCGAACATTCATGGTTTGAAGATCATGCTCTGTATCTGGTGGGACCAAAAGGGTGTTGTTTACTATGAGCTGTTGAAACCTTGCGATTCCATTACAGTCGATCTGTATCGGCTGCAATTGATTCGTTTGAGCCGTGCATTGTGAGAAAAACGGTCAGAATACGAGCAAAGACATGATAAAGTTATTTTTCTTCATGACAACGCTCGGCCTCATGTCGCAAAAGTCGTCAAAAAATATTTGGAAACGCTCAAATGGGATGTTTTACCGCACTCGCCGTATTCTCCGGACATTGCTCCTTCAGATTACTGGTTGTTCCGATGGATGTAGCACGATTTAGCAGGTCACCGGTTCACTTCTTTCGCAAAAATCGAAAATTTGATCAAAACTTGGATTGCCTCCAAAGTCATTTTTTCGAGATGGAATGTGAAAATTGCCTGAGAGATGGGAAAAAAAAGTAGCCAGCGATGGACAATACTTTAATTAACACGTTGAGTGCCACGTCAGTCATCGATGACTGACACCGAGCTTTCCGTTCAGGCCACGTCAGGTATCGGTGACTGACACAACTTTTCGTTCAGGCCGCGACAGTCACCAGTGACTGACAGTATAAAATATAATAATAAACGTAAAAATTTTCATTGTTTTAAGTTGTTATCTAAAATTTATATAAAGTCCACTTAATTTTTATTAACGAAGGCCCTAATATGTTTAAACATTTGCATCGAGTAAATTCTAATTTGCTAGTATTGCGCTTCGCATTGCTGTACCACGATACCAGCGCGCGCGGCCTGAACGAAACGGGGAAGTCGTTATAAAACCGCGTGGCACTCAACGTGTTAATCTGTTCATTCATTTTGTTTTGAAATAAATGCATTTTTGAACACAAAAAAACGGACCGAACTAATTTGTACTCCCAATACTTAATAAAAATAAACTTTATTATAGTATTTTGGAAACCTCTTGAGTTAAGCTATTAGAATTTGCAATAAAAAATAATTTAAACTATACTATTTTTGCCTGAAACACTTTTCTGTAAAACTTATATTTTGTGAGACATTCAGGTGTTCCGATACTTTTTTTATTGTGTATAATGAATCTTTAGTCGGAAAGTTTAATGTCGATTACTTAATCGATGTACTATATAGAATTACTAATCTAATATAAACATAAAGAAGGTGATATGTTTGAAGAATGTGAATCAAATAGAAACCTAAACAGCAGAAAGAAAAAACAAATAGAAATTTACGATCAACGAGAGCTGCAGAGAGACGTACATATGTGTGTTCGTGTAAACAAACAAACAAACAAACAAACAAACACACACACACACACACACACACACACACTTTCTCTCTCTCTCTCTCTCTCTCTATCTATGTTTGTATAAAAGAGAAGAACACATATTACACAGAGCATTTATGGAAAAAAGGAGAAGAGAGGGATTTAAATAACAAACTCATTCTGTTCCGCCATAGTTATTCTGAAGGAACTGCAGAGTAACTACACAGAAAAAAAATGGAGTTGCTTCAATTAAAGTTGACATCACGGGCTGCCACAAAAATAAATAGTTCATTCAATTGCATATGCGATTAATTTAATGTCTAGATTCTTAAAGCAACTATCTGCTGTGTATAGTGCAATAATATTGATGTTGCATCAACAGGATATATTTCAATTAAACTGATGCTGTTGATGCAACATCATTTTTTTTCCGTGTACGCAAAGCTTTCAATCTTCGCTACTTTATTTACATTTTTTCGTTACTTTATTTACATTTTCGCTACTACTTTACTCTTTCGCAACTGTAACTCCTTTGTTACTTTTGTCTCTCTCTTTCTCTCTCTCTCTCTCTCTTTTTCTCAATAGTCGCTACGATATTGTTCTCTCTCATGTTTAGCGGAGCGCGCATTAGCGTTCTAATATTACTTGAGAGTTTTCATCTAAAAAATGGTTTTCTTTTCATCCAAAAAATGTTTTTGCGCAAAAACTGTTAATTTTTTCTCTCGGCTTTTTGACGTTATATGTTAAAATAAAATCGACAAAGTAACAGCAAAAGAGAGAGAAGGAGAGAGAGAGAGAGAGAGAGAGAGAGAGAGAGAGAGAGAGACTAAAAGAGAGAGAGAGACTAAAAAAGAAATAAACAACGAGAGTCCGATGTATAAACAACGTGATTTTGTTTAAAGACATTAATTAATTGAAGCTCTGACGGGACATAAGACGTCGAGACACAATGGCAAAGTTATCAAAAATGCAAGACTAGATTATGAAAAAATTAATTTGTTTGTGAATGAAATAAATTTTCAGGATATATCAAATCTCTTTCTATATTACTTTGTATTGTTTCTCTAATTAACGCTTTTTGTCACTCTGAAAATTCTCTTCTGAATATTTCATTGTGAAGAAGATAGCTACAAGATGTTGATGGCAGTTTCCCTATTTTAGCGCGCTATAATCTGCCGTATTAACATAGATAATATCGCAAAGTGCGATTATGCGCACTAGCACACGATAAGCGAACGATTATAGCGCAATATAATCTTGGGCTATAATATGGTGAGAATTTTGTGAGTTTAGTAATATGTAATATAATCTTGTGAGTGTAATGTAAGATGTATGATCGCACTTCTTGATTAGCCGATTGTTTGGCCTTGTAAGTCTAACGTCGAATGTGGAGTGCAAACAAAATGTCACATTATGTGTCGCGATATAATTAGCAATAATTTTTCTCAAAAGAATCAGACATAAATATATGAAAAATCTTGATTCCCTCAGTTATGGAAAAAAATTTTATATTTTAATTGTACAGTTTACGCTTTAATTATAACTAGTGAGTATAACGTTTTTTCTCTCTCTCTTATTAAATCAATTTGTTCTATCCTATTAAATCGTTGATTAAGTTTGAAGCAACAGATTAACAAAATCAACAGTTAATTTAATATGTATTGTAATAGCAAATTTGATTACAAAGTTCTCGATTATTTCGATTAAACATGTGTCAATTGATATAATTTGATATATATCAGGTTTTACTAGGTCATGTTAATATGCAATTTTGTGTTGCCATCTAATTGGATGCAATATTATTAAAACAATAAAATGTTGGAGGAAAAATTAGGATGAGATTAATTAGCGTAAAAGTAATTTAGGAAAGAGAGAGAGAGAGAGAGAGAGAGA